>NC_062281.1:32888113-33188113 GCF_902655055.1 Lutra lutra | reverse complement strand
CATCTTACTAGATGTAAAATCTTTCTTACATTGTGTGTTTTATGAAAATCATTCTGAATTTAACAAGGAGCTATGAGGCTAGAATAGAGGGGTATTAGACAATAAGATATCCAATTTAAATATTAGTCCACCACCTCATTTCCATCACATATAGAAAATGTAACATAATTTTAGAATGGAAATTCTATTTTAACTCCTTTTACCTATCAATTAAAATACAGTATGCCTGTATAGAATTTTGGCACATTTGTGTATTGCATATTAAATGTGACCCAAGATTTTTCTATCCCTAGTTTATATTTTCGTATCTACCTTTTGAAAGGTAGCATCACGTGATAAATGTGGCTCAATTATTATGTAATAATTAAAGCATGAATATATGTTATTGCTTAAATTTTCCCATTTAAGATCTCTATGTTTTATATATATTAGAAGGCTTTGCATACCTTCTCATTTCTTTGTCTGAGTATATCTTTTGCACATGACTTTAAAAGAGCATGAAATAGGAGTTGGCAACTTAGGGACAACATCATTTTCGTTTTCACTAATTTATTAAGATTTTGAGAAATTTATTCCATTATTCCAATGGTATGCATTCTTTGTTCTGTGCTTGAGTGAAATTATAAAGTTTGTGGTGGAAGTTTTAATATTAATAACACTATCAGATATAAAAATGATCTGAAGTGTCATACATTAAGAAACACCGAAATAAAAAGGTTTGGAAATATTTGTATGTTTTCGGAAGAAACTCACCTAGTAGAATTTCTGAGCACGTTATGATGGATTATTGTAATTATTGGGAATGATAATATTTTAATGCGACTTTCTTCCCACCTGTCAGTTGCAATCAACACTGCCCAGTATTCTGAAACAGTCTCATTTTGCTAGGTGGCTAGTCTTGTGCAGCCTCTAGAATGCTTAGAATATTAATGCATGGAGAGGAGATTGAATGCTTTCTATAGTTCCATTATGACAATGTGTTTTTCGTGTTTTAATCAGAAGGCACGCAAAACCAAATTGAAATAATTTCTAATAAATTAATGCCAGTGAGTGCTTAAGAGAAAGGACATCTTTTGGGGGAGAGTGCATCAAAACCATAGAATTTGGCATTTCTTTTTCTTCTTCATACTTGGCAATGTATATTAATTTCTGCATAATTTAATTTCTTTCTTGGGTGCTTTATTCTGAAGTGCTTTGAATTTCTATGAACGGAGACAATGTGACATTAAGGTGAGGGTTGGTCTGATTTATAGTAGGCTGCCATGGTAGGAAGTTATTGATTGAGACAACATATGTTGGAAGACACATATATTTGATTTGATATTTGGTCCTTACCATTTCTTGCATGTCGTCATAGTATTGATTATTTTGATCTTCTTTCCTCTGAATTCATATATATATATTTTTTTTCTTTTTTTCCCTTCACGTGTCCTTTGTCACCTTCTAGCTCTTACTGCAGTGGCTGTGGATGGCTTTCAGGGATTTCTTTAGCAATTGTAATTGAAATTGTAGCAGTATTCTTCTCATCAATTCATTTATCTGGGGAGTGAGTACTTCTCAAACTGCTTCTTAACCATCCAGTTCTTTATCTTCATGTTATTCCATAATTATGCTACCAGTATACAAGGTGGGACTACTTAATTTTGAACATTCCATTTGCCTTTACGAAGCGCACATGGTGGAAACAACCAACAAGTGAAAAATTCTCCCACCCCCAGGGGCAGCTTCTTTAATACAGCTCTTGGCATAGGCTCAATGAAAGGCTCTACCATGCACTGGACAGCCACCCATATTGTCAGGTGTTGTGAATCTTCCTAGTTTCAGCTTCATCTTCAGAGAGCAAAGGTAGTTGTGGTCCATTCCCATGGTTTCCAAGTACCCAGTTATCTCCCCTTCTGGAAATGGAAGTATTTCTTTGTGCCCACCAGAATCTCCTAGTAATCGCTACTCTTCATCCGTTACAAAATGTGGAAGGATTCCTACTCATTCTGAGAGACAATTAACAGCCTTATGGGCTTGACACTCAGCACCATGGCATTCATGGATTTAGGATCTATAGCTAATTATTAGCATTTTGAAATGAGGTAAATATTTATATTTATATACATGAAGACTATTAATTCTGGCAACTGTGTTTAAATATCTATAAATCAGAGGCAGTGGTAGAGCTGAAATTCAGATTTCCTTACACTTGCCTGCCAAGTGGCCTCAATCAGAAGTAATTTTCTCCATGAGGGCACATGGAGCTCAGTCGTGAGCCTTTTCTGAGTAGATATTATTATTTGTGTCAAATTATGTGTGGTGATTTTTCTGAAGTGGACTTCTGTGCCCACTAATCCATACACAGGAGGTTCCTTCATTCCCTCCTTCATTGGTGCTATTAATTGTACTTGTGCTTCAAGTGTCTCTTACCCTTTTAAAATGTGAGTTTATGGCCGCCGATTATCTGTAAGGTTTTCCTGTTAAAGAAACATGCAATATAGAGAGTAGAGTGAGATCTGATCTTAAACCATAAGTACTATGCATTTTAGGAGAAATCTTTTTTTTTTTTTTTTTTTTTTTTTTTTTTGCCAGAGCCTGATTTGATAGCATGGTGAAAGGAATGGTTAGTAATTTCACACTTTAAAGTACAACAAATTATATAAATCTGATACTTGCTTTGGGAGAAATACAAGTTGGCCATTAAATCACCTTCCTGAGGCCTGTTCTAAATATTGGCAATGAGATCTGGTGAATTTTGAATAGTGAACTCAAGAATTTTTCACCTTTCATTTGGGCTTTTGTAATTTGGTTTGGAAAACAAGTGCTTCTTTTCAATTATATGCTTGAAATTGCAAATTGATAGCCAGCATATAAAATAAAAGAGCCCCCGGAATATAGAATACTATATATCAATTAAGATCTTATCATAATCTCTGATAAATAAAATATAAATATACAACCATAACATAGATGAGTTGGTTAGGGGTTTATTAAGCACAGGTCAGTGCTATATAGTTTTGTTTCCCTTCAAACTTTCACATGAGCTTTTCCGTTTAATTTTTATTTAAACTATTAAGTTTGAAAATGTTATACCATAAGAGCCAATTCATTGTTATTGACTATTTTAAATAATTGTTCAATTACATACTATCTTGAATAAAAATTCTAACAATGTTAGCATGTATGTTCCAAATTTAATTTTTTAAAAAGAAAACATTTTTATTACTATTGATTTTATTCTTACAATATGCATGAATTTTTTTATAATATATAGGTTTTTATACTGAAGAACATTCAGAGATTAAAAAAAAAGAAATTCCACTAAAATATATGTGAATTATTTAAAATATTTATTTTACAACTAGAGAGTTATTTTTTGGCAAAACTCAGAGTATATATTCCAAAAATAGTATATATTATCATTTCTGTTATAACTGATATTAAAGCAGTTTCTTTGCAGACTGATTTAGTATGGATATAAATTATGTAAATAATTAAATATTAGTACTAAAGCTGTTTTCGTTTTAGTAAAATCTGCAAGGAGATCTTCCTGATTTTTCTGGGAAGGAGATCTAATATTTTGTAACATATATTCTCAGTAATTTTAGAAGAGCAACAAGAGGTTTCTGAATTTTTAAAGACATCAACTTTAAGCATCTATAAATAAATACGCAAATATGAATTAAACATTTCAGAAGATTTTTGTGTTTTATAGATTTATTTATGAACAAATGTGTCTGTAACTACTAAAGAATATTTTTGCATAGTAGTAAGGCATATTAATAAAAGATATTTGAAAATCTTGGGTTTTTGCATCAATTTTTTTTCACTTACTAGGTTATAACCTCATTCTGGTTAACTAACTTCCTGAGCTTTACTCTCCACATCTACAAAATAAAAATAGTATTAATTCTCATACCTACTTCACTGGGTTATTTTAAAGATACCATAAAAAAGTGCTTTGAAATCTTACTTGAAACACAAATGAGACAGCTTCACATGTCTTATTTTGATCAAAATTGTTATTACAATTAAGTTGTTTAAAAAATATGGAAAATATTATGTCCTTCATCAGACTCGGAATTAATAATGAGAATTATCAGATAAATGTTCTAATGATGATAATATTATGATATAATATATAATGTTATTACTATTTATATATTCCTTGCATACTTGCTCCTTGACATAATTGTTTTAAGAGTTAAAAAATTATAATTTTAAATTTGAAATAATGACTAAGAGATAAAAACTAATACAAGAGCCGTGACTTTTGAATGTGAAAATCACCTCTGTGCAAAATCCACACTTCTTCTTTTTTTTTTTTTCTCTCCACCTTGAGTATAAGAAAGCACATGGCCAGAGTGTTTGGGATTAGGCATTCTCTTTTCCTTAACATTTGTAATTTTGAGGAAAAAGAGAAAAAACAAATTATAAAAAGGAAACTGCAGAGGAAGTTTTTTTGTTGGATGTCCCTTAATTTAAATCCCTGTAATTAATTTTGTCTGTGAAAATGTGTCATATGAATTTTGCCCTTTGCGAAACTTGCTTTTGGGAAAACACCAGATACACTCCTGGGCTCTATGTACCTATTCCTGTTTGCCCCTCCATATACAAAAATTATAACATGTGCACTATTTTAAATTATTTATGAGATTTCTTCTTTGGCTCTGAAAATTTGCCAGCACATTTCTCAGAAGGGAGAGACCACCGAAGCCTTTTAAGTAGTTAGGCTGTCTGATGAGACTGTGGATGTGAGTGACAATTAGTACAAATTACCATAATTGTGTTCTTTGGATAAAATGCCACATTGCTTCCTTTAGCAGCAAATGCAGGCTTCTGCTTAGTAAAATGAGTCAGACGCTTTGCTTCTCTGGGGCGGTCAGAGATTTACAACCAGCCATGTGGTACCCCCACGTAGTCTACTTTGGACCCATCTGAACAACTCCAGCCCTCCCTTTCCTTTCAATAAAATAGGTCCATTAATGTAGTGCACCTCACTCTCATTCACTCTAAGGGAGTTGTATTTTTATTACTGAAAAAGTATCACATAAATACAAATTACATTTTTTCATTAGAAAACTACTTTTCATTTCAGAAAAAATTCAATTAATTATGAATAGGGTTATGCTTTCATCAGGGAGAGAAATATGTAATTTTTCTTCAAGCCTCAAACACATATAATGAAATCTTTTCTTGGAATCCACTCTTAAGATGGATTTTTAAAAGTATAGACTTTATTAAAATCTCAGTTCAATTAAAATGCATTCAATTACTTTAAATCTTTATTAAAATCTCAGGTAAAATTGTACAACGATGTAAAAGAGACTTGTACTCTTTACCAGGCAGTTAATTCTAACAAATGAACATAAAGTGCACAGTTTTGCTCTTCGGGAGAGAATTTAAAAAAAAAAAAAAAGAAGCAGCAGCAGCAGCAACAGCTTTGGGTTTGGAATTGGGGGTGGGGAAGGTTTGAAGATGGCGGTCGCTTTCTATATAGTAAGTCAAGGCACTGGTTTCCTTCCACTTCTTGTTATAGGTCACTGTTTCTTGTGAATATGAAGGTGGCATTATCTTGTGTGAGTCCCCTTGCTGATTGATACTGCTTGGCCCATTCCTAGAATATATTTTTTTCTCACCACTATAATCAAAAGACCCTAGTAAAGGATTTTATTTCACTATCTTCTTTGGATGTTTTCGGTACAGTGTCCCTGATTCTTTTTCAAGGGCCGCTAGAAGATGCCATTGAAGAGGAAGAAGAAGAGTGTCCCTCAGAGGAAACAGACATCGTCTCCAAAGGGGACTTTCCACTGGAGGAAAGCTTTTCTACAGAATTTGGGCCTGAGAATCTGAGCTGTGAAGAAGTGGAATACTTTTGTAACAAAGGTAATCATTAATGGCTAGATGCAATCTGTGAGTTCGTTTGCTCAGATGATTTTATAAAGTTTAAAAAACATGCTGAGAGAGTGCGATGAAAGTGTGCAAGGGGCTAATAACAGTATTCGAGAGTCGGAAAATAGCCGCAGAATTTTTTAAACACAAAATGCTATTTTGAGGGTGAAAAGAGGTAATTCCACTTTAATAAGTCATTTTGTATATTTAAGAACTATTTTCATGTTGATTGGCCAATTACTTCTAATACATTTTATGTTTCTCATGTATTCATTTATTCTTTTCCAAGTACTTATTGAACGTCAGTTGTTTGCAAGGCACTGAGTATAAGCACTGAATGGGGCAGATAGCCCCAGCCCAAGCTTCTGGCTCACAACTTACAGAAACTGAATGCTTAAGGGGCACCTCCTTGGCTCAGTCAGAAGAACATGTGACTCTTGATCCCGGGGTTGGGAGTTTGAGCCCCATGGTGGGCTAAGAGTTTACTTAATAAAAAACAAATTAGACAAAACAAAACAAAACAAAACACAACACAACGGCACAACGGAGCACTTTAACTGTTTGACATTGACTTTCAAAACAGAGGATGGTCCTTTTTAAGATACTGTCAAGTAAGAAAATACACACTATTTTCCCATCCTAGATGCTCTTTTAACACATTAACCTTATGCCTGAGACCATGTATCTCAGTTTATTTCCACCCTTGACCTGGAGCCAGGTGGCCTTGCCAGTAACACGATCTTCATTGGGTATGTGTACTCGCTCGCTTGCTTTTTTCCAAAAGTGCATTTAAGTTTTCTCATGATTTAAAAAAAAGTTTTTTTCTTATTTAATTGGTTTCCTTTGTAAGTGAGATGAGTCTTCTGTCACCTCCTGCACCCGTGCATAGTTTCATAAGTGTTTGGGTCACTTTGATGCTTTGAACAGCTCCTTTTGCTGATTTTACCATGACCGTGTTCTACATGACATGACTGTCTATCTCCATATCTGTGCTTGTGTTATGTACCGCTTTTTTGGATGTCCGTTTTTTTTTTTAGGCAGAGAAATTATGTGAAGCCAAGTTTTTTTTTAACATATGTAAGTTTCTTGATCAGACTTGACAGTCTGAAACTAAGAATGATGATATAGCTTCCCCAAACCCCACCGATACCCGTATCTCAGGAGCCACATATACATTTGATGTACGTTGTTAAAATTCCAGTTTGACTTTCTCCTGTTGCTGGTGTGTTAGAAACAAAAGAAGTCAGCCACTTCTCATTCCTGTGGTCAGTAGAACCCGAACAACTTGGAGATGGAGTGGTGGCGCTAGCCTCCGGCTGCCCTGAAGTTGAGAAAACCTCCTTGACTCTTGAAGACCTCAAGGTGACTTTGTAATGTGGCCTTTGTTTCCCATGTTGGAGGCTTTTGGTTGAAGATGAGAATGGAATGGACTGAGTAGTCCTTTTCTGGTAGTATTGACTTAGACTTTAGGCCAAATTAATGTATTCTGTAGTTGTTCTGGGTGTTAGAATCATTTTTTGATTATAGTAGCCTCAGCATTACATGTAAAAGCTGGCTGGAAATGAGAAGTGCTTTAATCTATATTTGAAGAGATTCCATGGTCCCTCTTTGTCAGGAAGTATATATATATATTTTTTTTAAGACTTTATTTATTTATTTAACAGACAGAGATCACAAGTAGGCAGAGAGGCAGGCAGAGAGAAAGGGGAGGAAGCAGGCTCCCCGCTGAGCAGAGAGCCCAATGCAGGGCTCGATCCCAGGACCCCAGGATCACGACCTGAGCTGAAGGCAGAGGCTTTAACCCACTGAGTCACCCAGGCGCCCCAGGAAGTATACTTTTAAATGCATTGTAGAGAACCTGCCTTATGTTATAGGATTACAGTAAAGGGAAGGAACCAAGAGTTAGCATGCACCACGTATTCTTGTTCTTGTAAAAAGAGTTAGTATGTGGACTCATTTTTGTCCATTTAATTACTCCAGAGAAGCAGTAGTGTTAGGTATTACTAGATTACATTCTGGGCCGATCATTGATTGAGGGCTACGCTTAACAAAAGAATATAGAACTCCCAAGTTTTAAGTTAGTAGTATTTTAGTATTTTATGAGAAAATATATGTAATCAAATCTATCATTAAAATACAAATTAATGTAAAATTATAAATAAATATACAATTAAGTATCATAGGTTAAAAAAATAACTTCCTAATGTTTAGTTTGAAATAAGAAAGTAATGAGAGGCAGAAATAAGAATTTTCATTTTCTCATACAATTTTTGCAGGATAAATACGACTATAACTATTACAAACTGCTGTCGCCTTATTTAATAGGAAAAGAATTTCATTATTTTACTCTCATAAAATGTGAGACCAGAAGATTTTCACTGCAGTCAGTAGGAACTGGCAGAAGAGAGAACCAGCTCTTCGACCAATACTACATCCCCTTGAGGTCATAGTAGGAATTCCATCCATTTTTCACTTAAGTTGATTAGCTACAATCGGAAGAGAAAATTTTCTCTCCGGGAAATTAAAAACTGATCTTTCTGTAGAAATTCATGTTTTAGTCTCAGTGATACACAATTATGTTTTCTTCCCAGTCACAGGGAAGGAGATAGGTTTAGCATTAAAAGAGTATAAGTATTTCAGTGGTTAATGAGACCACCAACATCATGATGAAGGAGCATATAAGAAATGTTCTGAAGAAAAATAATTTCAACTTGGACTCACTGATGAAACATATTTTTTGAGAATATTTTAATGTCATTTACAACAACATGGAAATTGTGTGTGTGTGTGTGTGTGTGTGTGTGTATGTATACATATATATAGAAAATGAATTATAGTCTTTGGAAAGTTTCTTCTGCTAAAGATCTAGCCATGATTAAGATCTAGCAAGGACATGGTTTCTTTTTGGAGTTCCAGGGATAACACTTTAGAACATTAAATGCTTTCTTTGTATTAAACAAAAGATAGTGGTTAAAAACTCAGATTACAAAAACATGGTTAAAATACCATAAGTGTTCCAAACAAGGTGTTCAGAAAGTCAGGGGAGGATACGGAGGATACACATACAGTTAAAGTCTGTCTTCATTTGTATCTTAGCAACTGTGTTGTGTATAAAAACAATCCTATGCCATTGTAACTTTCCTTTTTATTAAAAAAAAAAAGTAAGGAAAAACTCCCTGCTTTTGTACGTCTATGAAGACATACTTTTCATAAGTAAATTTCCTACTTTTGAAATTGAGCTGCATTATACGGGATATTTCCAGTATTTAAAATGATTCTGCTCTTATTGTTGTGGTATTTTCCTCAGCTCCATATGGATATTGTCTATTTCCTTGTTGTCAAAGGGCAGGCCTTTTTGTAAGTCTCGAAGCATTTATTAATATTATTGCTAGTCATTATAAAACATGTGATTAAAAATGACTCCAATCACTTTCATAATGTAATATTCCACAGAAATGTCAAAATGCTGGTCAGAATTTTATGTCAACATTAAATGTGTAAAATTCCTAATCAGATGAGTCTAAGTCATAAATATTCACAATTAAAAGCGGAAAAGATCATCTTTAATAAACCCTTGTTAGAGTTGCAGGCCTAAAGTTGGAACCTGGCAATTCTGTTGAAGTTTCTTACTGTCACGTCACTCCTTATACACTCGTTACTTTGTGTTCGTTGCCTATTTCACGTCTATTTCTCATCTTCCAAATGAATGAAATGAGCTCTGTTAAAAGGTGCTCTTCTCAAAGTTGCTTGCTATCCTTAGATTTCAGGAATTTTAACAAAATATAAAGCAGTGCTTATAATTTGCCTCCTCCTCTGGTGCAGTGAGTTTAGATCATTTGGCATCTTGCCTTGCAGTATCTGGGAGAGGAAGGAAACAAGCAAGAATTATTTCCTTGAATTTACACATGACGAAGACATCAAGGCTGGGTCCATAAGTGCTACACATTTCCTGTGGCGCTTGGTTATATGCCTCAGTGATTTGTTTTCTGCCTTTCTTCTGGTTTATATAGTAAACATGGAAGTACATCAGTGCATGTTCAGAGCTAAGCAAACTAATATCAATTGAAACTTAAGTGGTCTGGAGAGCAACTGGTGGGGAGTGTTCCTTATGTTACCGCTGGCAGGTGGGAACTCTTCTGTATTAGTGATTCTTGGATAAACTCAGAGACTGTAAGTTTCATGGTGGGGGTGAGATGGAGCAGTTCTGAAATGGGGTTCACTATTATTAATTATTTGCAGGAAGAGTTCATTCATTGAAATGCCCAAGTTTATTAATGACTGAAATGAAATAAACATGTCTTGGGATACATTCCAAGAGAATGTCACAGGATATGTGAACAGGGAGAGAAGTGGCAGGTCAATATCACTGTGGGCTAGGAGAACATACGGTCATTAAAAAAAAAGAAAACTCCATGGGGCACCTGGGTGGCTCAGTGGATTAAGTCGCTGCCTTCAGCTCAGGTCATGATCTCAGTGTCCTGGGATCCAGCCCCGAATGGGGCTCTCTGCCTAGCAGGGAGCCTGCTTCCCCTTCTCTCTCTGCCTGACTCTCTGCCTACTTGTGATCTCTCTCTCTGTCAAATAGATAAATAAAATCTTAAAAAAAAAAAAAAGAAAAAAAAAAGAAAACTCCAAAGAAACTGTGTCAGTGAACTTTGAATTATGATTATCTAGAAAAGGTAGTGAGGGTCCCTCCAAAGTATTCCTGGTGACATCATCTCTAAACAAAAGTTGAAAGGGAAAATGATGCCATCAAAGTTGATTTTGGAAGAGAAACAAACCTGACTTTGAATCATAGGACCTATGTATAGAGAATGCTCAGAGAAATCACTGGGTGAAATACTTAGCGTAGACAAATGAATTAATATTAGATGTGTTCAATCTGGAAGGATTCAGGTTGAAAAAGGGGAGCACAATGGAAATCCATAAACTAAGGTGACTGATACAGTGTAACAATGGACATTCTTACCACATTCAAAAATCTTTGACATAGGTTGTTTGCAGAAATTAAAGGTTATATTCTTATTTTAAAGAAACTTTAAAATAGAAAAAATGCATAGCATATTAAAGAACTAGAATAAACCTGAGTTACTCAGCTTGGGTTTAACTCTAGCCCAGAAGTGATTAATATCACCCCAAAAGCAAACATAAACAGAAATTTACTTAGATTGGCAGAAGCTTCCAATTCTGCTCAATAGATAATTCAATTCAACTAAACCCATATAGTAAGCATCTGGTATGTGTCAGACTCTCTTCTCAGTGCTGTGGATACAGCAGTAGACAAAAGTCAATCTCATTCTCAGGAAGAGAGACAGTAAATAAGCAAACTCATATTGTATAATATGATGGGTAATGTTGAGCACTATGAAGAAAAGCTAAACAGGTAAGGGTAATAGAATGATTGTGTGTGATAGAGAGAGGAGAGTGAGAGAGAGAAGGAGGGGAAAGGGAACGGAGAGAGAGAGAGATTTTATAAGAGTGATGGAGAAGGTGAACTTTGACCAGAGACCCAGGCGAAGGGAGTGAGCTCCCAGTACCCCGTACTCTGGGTGGGAACTGCCCTCCCTGTGAAGCCAGTGTCGCAGAAAGCCAGAAGAGGACAGCAGAGAGCTGGGGAGTGGGAGAGGCATAGTCCTACCTGTGCAGCAACTTGCTTTAGGAATCCGTTGGATTCCCACAACCATGGAAGGCTTGGGTGAGCCAGACAAGGGAGTTGAGCTGGAACTGGCATAAGAGGCATGGTCACGGCATGTTTGTTTATACCTAGAAGAGAAAGGCCTGCAGAAAGGAAAGGTTCAAGTAGGAAATGGAAACAAGTAATTTGGGGAGGCTGTCAGGAGATACAGATAACCCCAATCAGAATCCTCCCTTTAGCCAGGGGCTTGATGAGACTCCATCTGTAGCTCATTAATGTAGTTTCCGGAAGAGCAGTTTGGGGTGTTGGAGGATGGTATGAGTCACTTTGCTCCCTTCCACAATACCACATCCTTGTATCAGAAAGATAAAGCTTGGAAGCTGTGAATCTCAGCCTTGGTTTCATCATCGTGCTTAATTATTTCTGCCAGTGGGTTGCCAGACTCATTGATATGTCCCTCCCCCACATTCCACTTCTTTCTTTCTCTCAGTTTATGTAGTTCTGTAGTTTCATTTAAATATTAAGAAATAGGGGCACCTGGGTGGCTCAGTGGGTTGAAGCCTCTGCCTTCGGCTCGGGTCGTGATCCCAGGGTCCTGGGATCGAGCCTCACGTCGGGCTCTCTGCTCAGCAGGGAGCCTGCTTCCTCCTCTCTCTCTGCCTGCATCTCTGCCTACTTGTGATTTCTGTCTGTCAAATGAATAAATAAAATCTTTAAAAAAAGAAAAGAAAAGAAATAACTGAGGGAAAAGCCATACTTCTCTTTGGTAACAAACCCAAGCCTAGATTATTGGCATTTATCCCCCGTTTCCATGTTAAGGTAAAGCAACAGAAGCATTATATCTAGATCCTTCATACTGAAAAGAAGAAGCAAAATGAACACACTTCATGCAGATTTGGCTGTGGGAATAGAAACTGCTTGTTTTTCATTCGCTCCAGTGTCAAACAAATGCACTGTTTTGTTTTCTATTTTCTTTTTATTTTATTATTACTATTTTTAGTTCGGAAAGTCTATTTACTTGTCTTCCATAAATGCTTCTCAATCGTGATGCTTTCTTTCCTCCTCCCTTCTGCCTTTAATGACGTGTTTTCACCTCCTCTGATGCCTGGGCGACTAGAATCAGAATCTGCAAAAGGCAGCTCTACCATAATCAAGTTGAGCGCAATAAAGAAGGTGATCTTTACAGGCAACTTGGTTCCTTTTTTCTTAACGGGATTAAGAAGCTGAGCTTTTAAAATTCTTGCATATAACATTGACATTTCCAGGGTGTGTTTGGACCAGAGAGTTCAAAGAGAAGGCATAAAAAAGAAAAGCCAATATGACTTTGTTTTTTACCTTGCTGGAGGAACTGTTTGTGCAAATCGCCTATAAGCTTATTGACCTGAATCTTTGACTCCTTGTTTTCTCTGGATTTGGCTGGAGTGGAGACACTGATGGAGGCCTGATAGAGCTGATTGAACAGCCCCCAGCTTTGCTTGGCATGGACCTCCCTTCCCTTCTGCACCACCTCCCCCTCCCTCCACATGACATTATTGTTCCTTGGCAAACTCTGTTTTCCTGGATCCAGGACTTCTTTTTTTTTTTTTCTTTTTTACATTATTTTAAAATCCTTACATTTTTCTTACATAAGTCATCTAACAATGCAAAATGGAACGGAATTGTTTTTAGAATATAGATATTGAGGCCATATTTATGTTGGGCTTGTACTATTTTTGTCTTCTGAGATTGGAAGAAAAAAATAATACCTAGGATATTGTAGTATCACCCTTTTATGACCATCTTAAAATCCCCCAAACAGAGGGTTTTTTTGGGTATCAGATAGATTTTTTTCTTAAACCACAATTATTGGAAAAAATGAGAGCATTTGAAGGCAGTTTGTTCTTACAGGAACTCAGCATTTTCTTGGTTTTGATGGAACCAGAGGGTATATAAATTTTGTACATGACTTACTTGTGTTTTATATATGAGGGTCAGATCAAGCTTTGTCTGTCTACCTCATCTCTGATCCCAGATATATCATCATAATAAATTCAACAAAATTAAAATAATTGATTCTATGCTGTGTTGACATAATTCATGATGATATCATTTATATGAATCATGTATGATAATATAGACTACTTTTTTGCATATTATAAACTCAAGTTATTGTTTTGTCTGTAAGCTGACCACCAACATATCTTCAGTGTGCAGTCTACTAGTGATATTTTTGAAATATGTTGACTTGATAAGATATTTAATTACCTAATTCTCTCATTATTTATAAAATAAATTCATATTGTAATAAAGTGTATTTCATTCCACTTCTACCTGGACAACATAAGATGTCAAGAGAGATTTGCCTAAGTTTTAGTTAGGCAATTAAATTTCAATTTAGTTAAGTTGAAAAATTTACTATAGTTTGTTGTTTTTCCTACAATGTTGAAAGTCAAAAGAAGAGTAAGAATTTATTTAATTTCCTGGTACTATATATATGATACATAATATAATAAAAAATGATACTATATAATCTGTATATGCATCTGGATATTAAAAGACATCTACATTGTTGCTTTTTTAACTTTTAATCTGATACTGAATTAATTAATCATTATTTTTAGCTGAGTACTATAAGGAAGAACTACTTATTTATAAGTCCTTTTATTGTTACATTTTCTCCGTGATATTTTGGGTAGAATGAAGAGGCCATGTTAATTGAAAAAAATAGTTTTGACCAAGTTGTAATTGTATAAATCCTTGTTTTAATTAAAATGTTTTTTTCCTATTTTATTTTGTTTAAAAAATATATATATATATATAAAACAATTCATACAGGTCTACATTAATATTTGCCAGTCATTTACATCTACTGACTCTTAATTTATTTTTCTATTTAAGGCAAATTTAAATTATGAAATAGCATTAGTATTAGAGAACCCTGGGAAGCCAATTTATTTTAGTTATATGGAATTAACGCAGTTGACAACTTTGAATCTGACTTTTGGTCATATTATGATTTTAGAAAAAATGTTATCATCTTAGAGAAACTGATCTCATAGAAGGAGCCATGTCTCCTCTAGTTTTTATCCTTAAATTTCATAAGTAATTTGAGAAAATGTTCTTTGTTCTGTGCTAACATATTTGAAGTTTAGGTCAAATAAGATCTTCAAAGTTCCCAATCTCCTAATATAAAATTCATATTTTCTTGTGCGTATGTAAAACTTCCCACAATGTTTTGATGATCATTTGAGAAGCAACAGGAAGCACGAAAGAATTTGCCTCTCCATTACCTGTGGGGGTAATCTTTATTTCTGGTGGGCCTAAATATAGATTGTATAAAACTGAAAAGTGAAAGCTGGGGTATGATGAATTTAATTATAGTCATAAAGTCACTTTTTTGCTGTTCTTAAAAGATCAAGAAAAATAACCGAATGTGTTATACCAATGGAGTAAATCCTGATAAGGAATGCAGATCGCTTGTTCAGCTCCTTCTTGTAGTTCAGTGAGATTCCAGAGATTGGCATAAGACTACGTACCAATTATAATAATTACAATAATGGTAATAACAGCCTTCATTTGCTGACGGCTCCTGAAAGTCAGACATCTTGCTGCACGTGTATCATCTCTAATCAACTGCCTGGCCTGTAGGGTAGACACTGTTTTCACCTGTGACTTTCACAGAGTCAGTAACTTGGCCAAAGTCATAGAACTACTAAAGGTTAATGCTGAGTTAAAACTCAGGTGGTTATACTTACGGAAATAGAGAACTGGTTTTGTTTCCTGGTGTCTATCAGTATAATTCTTGCAGAAGAAGATGAACACATCTGAAGAAGTGTGGGCATAGAAAGCATAAAACTGACTTTTTTCCAAGGTATTTTTAATTTGCCATCTGCAATAATGCAATAATGCAATAATTTGGTGTTCTCTAATTAAACATCTATCAAGCTTGACATGTCAGTCAAGAATAAGGGTATATGTTAAGAAAAAGAAATAAAAAAGAAAGGCTCAGGTAAAGGAATTAGAGGTGTCCTTAAAACATTTCTAGCTAAAGACTGTCGTTACAAGCTAGTTTTCAGTAAGTGGAGTTGGCATTTTGATATAATGAGAGAGCTATATCGGATGATCTTTTAGACTCATCCCACTAACCGGATGATTACATTGCCCCGATTTGGTGGCATGAAATGAGCCACTGTTTTTCACCGCCTGTTTCTTGCAAAGCTGCTTTCAGGTAATTCAGATGAATGGGGACAACCCAAAATGGGTGTACTTGGGCTGAAGCCAGTAATAACCCCCCCCCCAAAAAAAAGTGTTTACAAATCCATCAAAACTGTTTAAGAATTTCAGCCCTGTCAAAAGGTGTGCAACGTGAACTCTTTAAAACAGCTTGACCTTAACATGAAATGAGACTCAATAAAAAGCAGAGAAAGGAAGGAAGGAAGAGGGGAAGAGGGCATTGTTTGCAGGGAAAGCTCGGGCACTGTGGAAACTTTTCACTTTTTGAAGGAAATGCAGCAGCAGATGGCAAGAGTGGAAGTGAGATAAACATAGGAACTGGAAAAGTAAGCAATCCATTCTAACAGGTTCTGTATCAGAGATCTGGAGAAACGGAAAGATTAGACAAGGAACTGTTCTGAAACTTGACAGTGGCTGTATCTCACCACGTCTTATATCCCGGAGATGGAAAGTGGAATTGCTCAGACGGTAGGCTGTGATTATATTTTTTCTGACAGTGAGAAGGGAAGGTCTCTTTAAGGATTATTTTTCAAGATAGAGATTTATCAAGGTAGAAATCTACAGATATATAAAACACGTTGCCCTCCTACCTATTTAACAATGAGATGTGATGTCATTTCTCTTGTTGCACAGAATTAGCAAGAGACCCGCTATTTTTTATTTAGATTTTTTTTTTTAATGCAAATTGTGGTCCAGGCTAGTTAACCAACACTGAAAACCTATATGACTTGTTTTTGGCCGTGGAAGCCTTGATACATGTGTTTATACGTGACCACACATTTACAGAGGCAAAAAGGGGAAGATAGAAAGACTGTTCTCATTTCTTAAAGATACAGTCATCCAGGAAGGAAAGGAAAACAGGTGTAGGTGAGAAAAGGAATAAATGTAAGGAGTGGAGAAAACATTACGTTTGGGGTGATGAAGGAGTATGTTCATTCTCAAGCTTCCTTGCTGTCTTGAGCATCTTTCTAGTAAGGAAGCTATTGGCCAGCACACACCTGCCTCACCCAGTCCTTGAGCCTTGGGCTCCTACATCCTGTCCCGGTGGCTAAATACTAGAGCAGATACTGAAATACGGGAACTCATAACAAGAAACTATACTACAAAGATACAGCGTGATATTGGTGAAAAATGGACAAGGAAAATCGCATATATCCTAAGAAAAACCCAATTTGGAAAAGAAGGGTGTTTTCTCTATAATACTGGCAGTTGTGTTGGAGAACTTCCAAGATAGCCCTAAAAATCAGATCACTAAGTAAAGGAACAAATTTTGAAAATCTACTAAAAAATGTGAATTTTATCTTTAAACTTCAAGTTGCCAAGTCAATATCAGATATATTCATTTACCTTTTTGAGTTTATTTAGTGATCGTTTAGCTATTTTGATATTAAATAGTATATGAACATCGGAAAGTTCAATAGCATAGCTTCAGAACTCATTTGCATAGACTCCTTGCATGTCCCTGACCTGATTTTGTAATTATGGAGTTGTATTCTTCTTTTAAAGAGGGCCTCCCAAATTGTATAAGCTTTGGGCTCTAGAAGGCCTGAATCAACTCCCATTAGTACCTTTAGGCAACATGAGTGAGCTCTAGGAGATAACAGTGATCAAGAATGTTAAGTCTGGTTTCAAATTCCTAATTTTTGGGAAACCTCAAAAAAGATTCCTAAATGTCTTGGCATTAAGGATATCTGAATTCCAAATCTGTTATCATTATAGGGTAAGTTCCCCTGTGTCTATAAAGACCACAAATACTCATGAAATTACTGGGTTAAAAATTAACGCAGAGAGGGGAAAAATTCTCCCACGTTTCTAAAAATCTGGACGGTGCTGTGGATACTATCTCTGTTTTTCCTGCGTTATCACCAGCAACCAAGGACCTCTTACTGGCCCTGAGGGGGGAGGTGGTGTGGGAAGACCTTGTGGTAAAAAGAGTCTAAATGGGTCTTGTGATAACAGACTTGGGACTCTGACTCGTGGTAGAAGCTAGATACGGATCTGAGTTGGGACGAGGCTAATGTGACCTAGAATACTTTTTTTTTCCCCCTTTTTTGCTCAGATATGCAAACTTCATCAGGATTAGATTCAGCTGTATGACTAGGTTCCTGGAAGCTGCCTCAAAACTCTCCAGCTTACATCCCATTGTCCAGAACTTAGTCTTAGGAGCGGTCCACCTCACTAAAGGGGAGGCTGGCCGATGTGGTCTTTATGACCAGGCGTCCACATGCCCAACTCTACATTCTGTTACTATGAAGAATAAACTTATGCAAAGGGCATAGCTTTTCTTTGTCTGTACTTCATGACTCAAAGTATTATGCCATCAGTCCATTCAAAATGCATGCTTTATCCAGTTTGATGAATATTAATTGAACATGTACTATGTCCAACATTGTGGGGCATGCTGTGCTTAGCATGTAAGTAAACACAGGGAAGTCCCTGGCTGTTCTGGAGTTTACATGATCGTGGGGAGGTAGATATTAATAAAGTAATCACACAAGTGGCACAGGGTAGTTTGATGTAGTGAGGAAGGTGAGAGAAAGTAGCCTTCAGAATCCAGTACTTGAGCTGCTGCCCAATGCTGAATAGGCATTAAGTAGGTGAAAAGAAGTAATAGTGTTTCAGGTAGATGGAACAGTGCGTCGTCGGCAAGAGCCTGATGCACAGGCAAAGAGGGCAATGGAGATTGTGGTGTGAGTTGACCCCGGAGAGATAGGTGTGGGTCAGAGAGATGGCCATGATCCAAGATGGAAGATAGAAATGATGAGAAGCATGAGAGGAAGACAGGTATCTTGAAAGCTGAAGCATTAAATGCAAATCTGAATGTCTCACAAGCCATTGTAGAGAGAAAAAAATGGGGGTGAGGTGTGATTTTGATTGCCAAGCAGTAGGAAAAATAAGGTTCATCAGGAGAAATAATTGTTATCCTCTATTTTGAGCTCTGAGAATCATTCGTCGTTAGGGTGTTTGAACTAACGTTGGATAAAGGGCATTTAGATATGGACCGGAGTCGTTAGCTGCTGTCCCAGAATGTGTTCTCCACTGGGCTTTTGCACTTTGGGTGTGTGGCTTGAATAAAGTCTATTTATAATCAGTAAATTTTATTACAGTAATGGAACACTATGGTAATGAGGAATTACTTATGAATCATAGGCTTAAATGGATTTGGATTATGAGAGTGGAGAGACCTCTTCAGGATGAATCATTTTGTTAAAAAGGAAAGAACAAACAATAAGATTGCATGGAAAGCAGTATTCAGATATTACCTTCTTCAGGTGGCTTGATCTTTCTGGATTGGGCTGGTTTATTGAAGAGACCGTTTCAGAGAATCGTGAGATTTGCCTTTACTTTCTGTTGTTGTTGAAGACGGTGAGCCCCTACAATGAATGCTGGGTTCGAACCTTGAAGAATGAAGTCAGGAAACTGAAGGAATAGTGGTGTCTTGATAACAGAACCGATCTGTGAAAGATAGATTACAGTTCAGAGGATCTTCACTTATATATTATCAGGCATAACTTTCTGCTTTGGAGCAAGAAGTGCCTTAATTATAGAGAATCCTCCTCTGAATGCAATACAGTTGTTTCAGTGAAGGGTTTTGGAGAGCAGTGGGGAGGGAGGTAGGGAGAAGGGGAAAGGATAATAAGAAAAAATACTTAAATATATAAACTTTGAAATACACATTCTAGAAGCATCTTTGTAAAGGAGGGGGTGTTTTTTATGTTTCCGCCCTTGCTTATGTATTGACTTTTTCAAGTGCCCATTGAGAGAAGTAATGTAAAGCAAAAATTCTTGGATGATATACTGCTGAGAATGTGCCTTATTTTATCTTATGTGGAAATTTCCTTTATGCTCCAGATCTTTAGTGAACTTAAATGTTGAGGAAAGCTCTTTTCACAAGGAGGATGATAGTCACATCTAGGGTAAGTGTTTAGGATTAGAACTATAGGAATAAATTATAAATCACTGTGCTGTCTTCCTAAGTTATTAATACTTTATTTGTGACTTTTATATAAGTACCATAAACATCAGCATGTTCAGTAATTTCCTCTTACTAGCTATAATAGAATACCACAAATTACAGTAGTCACCCATTAACTGTAGAGATTGAGTTTCTTCTCAAAATAACAGGTTTAGCTCTGGACCACTGTCGTCAGCTGCTCCAAAATTGTTTCTTCATCTAGGGTCTGAAAATTTATAGACCAGTAAATATGGGCTCTATTCTTTTGATCTGTTTAATTGCTCATATTCTGGAATAGGAAAAAAAAAGTTATTGCCAAAGCAATGACATATTAGATAGGTTAAGGAAATCATGTGTGTTTTTTAAAATAATTGTCCATGGAATATAACTATCTAGAATATGGCAAAATCCTACATTTTCTTATACACTTGTAGCAAGTTAAAGGAAGACTGGAGTCAGACAGACACCATTACAGGGATCCACAGTGTAATGGACCTTTTCTTTTCAGGTGGTTGAAATGTTTAGATTTAGGTGTTAGCAAAGGAGTAACATTTGCATAATTTTATTTTTGTATCCAGTGATATAACCATAGGTGTAATTTGGCTATGCAGAGTTCATCTATCACGACACTTTTGTTTGGTTAATCTATTACCAAACTGTTATTTTAAGCCCAACAATATCGTGGGGCTATTAGGCAAAGCAAACAAAAACAGAATCTTAAACTTCAATGTCCTCGCCCTTCAATACGAAGCTGGAGTATTCTGTTTTTGACTGTTACAGTCCTTTAACCAAAGCTATCTTGTCTGATGATAAAACCATAAGTGTATGAAGCTCACACATTTTTCATCTCTTTTATGACCTTATCTTTCATGAGCGGCTTCTGTAAAGGTATCCTAACTATAGGAAGCACCTGGAAAACATATGTGATATCTATTCTCTGATAAGCAGTGTGAACAAGAAAGTAGATCTGTCAGTTCTGAACTGTTCATTGTTAAAAAATACTTTGATGATTTAGCTGATTGCAAAATACATTATAGGGATGACTAACAGCTTCAGAAACACTCCTAGTCAAGAAAGTTCAATAGTTATATTGTAC
Source organism: Lutra lutra (assembly GCF_902655055.1). Classification (NCBI taxonomy): domain Eukaryota; kingdom Metazoa; phylum Chordata; class Mammalia; order Carnivora; family Mustelidae; genus Lutra; species Lutra lutra. The sequence goes on along the minus strand of NC_062281.1, from coordinate 33,167,341 downwards.
AAGAATTTCTATAAGAGGTTAATATTGATAGGAACTACATGGATTAAAGGAGCAGGGCTGAGAAGGGCTGTTTTCTTGTGTGACTGCTTGCAAACACTGCTGCTGTTTGTGCTAGAAAAGTGGCTTTCTTAGAACGTAGCAAATCTTTAATTTATACAGAAATGTCTAACGTTGGGTGAAAAGATGTTTGTGTTTATGAAATTATTTTTGCCTTGCAAGGAGAGCCACCGCTTTTACCACCTTGCCAACAATACTGAATATGGGATTTAAAGATTCTGTTTCATGTGTTCGGGAGACTATATTCGAGTGCATTTCCCCGAGTCATTTGTGCTGTGTATTCTCTTGCTCAATAACACCTTCAATTTCCTCCTATAGGCCTCTCATTGATTCTGAAAACTAGACTAAGGAAAATGGAAGAGCCTCCAAAATATGTGTGATATCTTTTAACAGAGCAACAAAAGAGTTTAATCTTGCAATGGAAAACCATTAACTCCATAGCTGTAATTTTAGAAATATTATAGATTCTGTTACTGCTTGACATTTATTCTGTTCCATCTTTTTATGAATTGGTCTCTGGATATATATATATATATAGTGGTTATCCCATTAAATGTGCTTGTGCTTTGCTAAAAATACACTGAAATTTCTATTTAAAAGTATGTGAATAAAGAATTTAGCAAGTAAATGAATAGATGTCAGATGCATTCCTAGCTCTTTCTTTAATTCTCTCCCTGGCATCCTTTTCTCTCTTCTTTTCCTCTTCCTACCAACAAAGCTTTTGAAGCAATATCTTAACAAACTTGTCATTATTATCTTGGCTATTAATTATTCATGCCATTTTTCATAAGCTACTTAGAGTACTGATTTCAAACATGTAAGAATCAAAAAATGGAGAGAAGGAAGAAAAAACAACGGTCAGTAAAGCCATTTCCATTCAAATCAAGAAGAAGCTGGAGCTGGATTAGTATCAAAATAAAGTTCTATTTATAAATTTTCTGTGAGAATTAATGTATTGAATGAGAAGAAGCCAGTCCCAATTGTGAGGGGGTAGAAAAAAGTGTTTCTTTAAAGTACTTCAGAGATTTCACATTCGATTAGATTATTTTTTAATCATTTCATTTTTCATTAGTAAAAAGATTAAAAATGAATTGGATGAAAACATTACCATAAAAATGAGAGTTAGTTTCCCAAGATAAACTTAGAAGATGAAGGGTCTGAAAGTTGACAAATGTGACATATTTTAGTTATTAAATAGAAATAATGTGCCAAAGGCAATTAATTAGCAAATGTAATGATACTGTAGTAGGTTACGGTTAAAAAGAATGAAACCAAGACCTCTAATTTTATCACTCGTCAGTGAGCAATGATAATTGGTTAAGCATCTATGTGTAGTTGGTTTACAGAGTTCTAAGTCAAATAGTATACTTGAGAAAAAATCATGCCTATAAATATTATATCCTCAAACATTTCATTTTAATATGTAAGCATAATGAAGAAACAAGGCTTATGATGTGGAGAGGAGAACCAGCTATCAGATCCCATCTAGCTCTCTTTGTTGCTCCATACTCGGTAGGGTATCGCTGCCTGCTAGGTTTGGAGTATGGTCACCGGAGTCAGACTGACGTGGCTTCAGTTCTTGGGTCTGCTAGCAGTGTGTGGGCTTCTTCTCACATTTCTGCCTCCTGGCTACTCTTCTGAAATACAGGGATACCATACAGGCAGAACTGAGGCAATGTTCATAAAGCATTTAGCTAGTGCTAAGTGGTTCTCAAGAAATGGTAGCCATGTTTATGTTTAATATAGATTCCAAGCCTGAGGACATGTTCTCTGCCTTATTCATCTTCGTAACTTTAGTATGTGGCACATAGTAGATGTTGAGATGAATATAAATTTAATTTCAGCCCATTTAGTTTTCTGCACTCAAGTGTATCACTTCCTATGACATTCTTAGGTTTTTTTGTCATCTTTTGGCAATTTTTTTCTTTAAGAAAATATGATTAAATGATCGATCAAGGGCTCTAAACTATTCTTCTGTTCTTAGATTTATTTTTATTAATGTGTTATATACTGCACATTTACCCAGTTGTAAAATAGCTTAAAACAGTTGCAAAATGTAATTTCTTTGGAGCTGTTAATTGTATACAATCAACTATCTTTATAGTGTTTCTTTAACTAAATACCCTACAATATTTATTTTCAGTAGTTCTAATTATACGTGCTGCATAATGAAACAAATTAGAGCAAATTGTTCCATGAACCAGGATTATCAATACTGAGTATTGCTCCAGATGTTGGTACAAGTTGAAATCTAAGTTCTATAGTTCCATTTTGGCAGTTAAGTGACATTTAATGAAAGTATTTTATTATATGAAATTACTAGCTCAATCAAGCCCCTAATAGGCTGAATTATAATATTTTCATTTTGAGTGATTTACCAAATTTCTCTGTGCATCAAGGATCTGCTGAGATTAGTAGTCACCCTGCTATTTTCGTTTCCCAGTAGATAGTATATGAGGATGATCCTGCGTAAATTTAGCCTAGACTGAATAAAAGAAAGGACTTGATTCATTTAATCATCACACAGTAGCATTTCTCAAAACCATTTCTCTTAGCATCTTAAAACTTTGCATGGATTCTACTTTTGCATCATTGAAATGTCTGTAGTTTCACCACCATTTTTCCTGTGCAGCAACTTAATTACTGTAATGTTTTTTATATGGCATTTTTGGGGGGTGATGGCTTTCATTTTTGAATCTGAGAAATGGTTTTCAATCATGGAGCCTCAGGGGATTCAACTTACAGAATTCAGGTTTATCTAAGGTCATGTCTCCAAAATTTCAGAAATCTTTATTGGGTTCTTCCTCCAGGGAACTTCTACTGCACCAAGTCTGGGTTAGGTGTCATTCCTGTGGGCTCCTGTCATATGTTGGACTGCTCCCATCAAAGTATTTGCTGCATGAGATTGTGATCTATTAATCTGTCTCTGTTTTAGTCTGTAAATTATACTAGAAAAGGAACCATCCTTTTTTGTTTGTTTGTTTCTTTTGTTTTTGTATTCTTGGTGCTCAGCATAGTGCCTGGAACTCAAAAGTTAATTTAATGCATTAATAAAGAATGGTTTATATCATCTCTGTTCAATAAAGATGAACATTTGTAGATTCAGCTGGATTCTTTTAACTTTTAATTTTTGTGGTTATTGTGATTATTCTGTAATATAGTCTTCCAAACATACCTATTTCCCAGTATATTTCTCATTATCTTTCCTTCTAAATATGTAATTTGCCTAAAAAAATATTGCAGAGTAGACTTAACTATAGTCTCACAAAAATTTTGGGCAAGAATGTCTGAGACGTGGGTTAGAGTGTTGTTATGGAATGAGTAAGGGAGAACTCAAAGACCAGATGTCTGACAAAATGTGTTCATAGAAATTCAATAAATATATGTTGGTTACTGTATTTGTGTCACATGATCATTTCAGCCCCTACCTCAATACCTTAAATGCTTTTCACTGCCTTCAGTGTGAAGAACTATGGAATTAATTATACAAGCTTCTCCATGGCCAATGTCATTTTATGCTTCTGGTTTCTGAATTTCTGTATTGTATGTGTTTTCATGTGGACTTATTCATGGACTACTTTGATTGTAGGTTTTCATCAGTGGTTACTTCTCTTATGAATATTACCAACTCCTTTACTAGATTATATGGTCCTTAAGAGAAAGTATATATTTCACTGTATCTTCAAAAATATGCATTATAAAGGTTAATGATTGATTAAATTGTGCATGGCATCACATGTTTCCAACAATTTAAATGCAATAGTAGAATTTAGAAAGATTTACTCCTTTGTGTGGCCATCAGAGTGGTATAGTCAGTAACTGAATCTAAAACTTAACTTCTCCAAGTGGTTCTGACTAGAATTTTACTATCTGAGCCCTTGGGTATGTAATTTTTAACAGCATGTCTCTTGCTTGCTTCAATATGTGTTGCTCTAGGATTATTCGGCTATTTCAGTTGTGCACAGCTCTGTACTCAGCTGGTGGGAGTGTGGCATGGCAAAGGCAAGAAAAGAGACTCAAATTTAATTTCTAACCTTGAATAAACTGCTGCTTTTGGTGAATTTTATGATGCCTCTTCATGCTCTCCTATAATCCTACTTCCTTCTTGTTGAGGAGAGGACATCTACCAAAACCTGCTTCCATCACTCACCCTGTGATGACTGGGAAGCACTTATTGCTCAAGCATGAGAAGGTTCGGGAAAAGTGCCTTATGCATATATAAATATAGTAGCTATAAGATCAAACATAAGTTACTGGTCCGGTGTGTGCATCCATGTTGTAGTCAATAAATTTCTCTAATTTGGCTCAGATCATCTCCAGAGTCTCCTCCTTGTTTGAAGATTCATAAGACATGAGAAAAGTTTAAAATTATAGGTTGCATTCTCTACTCTTCACTATTGGGAAGGATATTTTCCTTTATAGGCCCCCCTGCATTATTGTCCTGAGTTAAACCTGCGCTCAGAAGTGGAAATGCAATCACAAGCTTGCTGTAGTAGTTGGCAGAGGTTAGTGTGGGTTTCTAGTGTCCATGAAGAATGAAGTGTCATAAAGGTCATATCTCCCCAAATTAACTCAGTATCCTGGGGGTACTCAAGAAGGTTAAGGGGTTCTACTGATTATTGTATTAGGTAGCATTGAATCAACTGATGAGAAAGTTTTCAAGTTTCTATTCTTTGTGTATCAGTGAGAATGTTTCATCTTTCTATTGCTGTGACTTAAATAGCTTCACTTGTTACTTTTCCTTTCTATTACAGAGAAATGAAACCAGAGACTCAGAGTCTATATAGACACAATATGGAGAAGTTAGTAATGTTACCTTTATTTTATTTTATTTATTTTATTATTGCCTTCTATTATAAGCATCTAATACTGATTTTTCTTTTCTAGCAATGATAAGTTTTGTTGTAAAAATATGTTTATGCGTTATAAAAAGTGAGCCTATTTAAAGAATGTTTACTATAAATTATTGTATAAGTCATGACTGGACAAAAGCCACGAATGTAATAGTATAAGGAGCTTGGGAAGAAATGGAATGCTTCAGGAAGAGCCCCAGAAAGAAACTGATAACTTGGTCAGTGGGTTTTGCCAAAGAGAGTTTGGTGAAGGGACAGCATACAAGATGTGGCTAGAGTTAAGGGAACAAAACCAATAAGGAACAGGAAGCACCCAGGGGCTGGAAAGAGGGGGAAGCTGTTAGCCCTCCTGATGTGATTGATGTGAAGAGTCAGGGGAGGTGACAGTGATGCAGGAGTGTGGGAGAAACAAGGGCCCCTTCCCAAGAGTGCTGATTGTACAATGCAGCCATTGTTTATAAGTGGAAACCATCAAACAGCATGCAACTGAGGAATATGGACCTGTCTTCTCTCTTCCTGCCCTTGGACCCTCTGATCTTTTCAGTGCCTTCCATTGACTGAACCCAACGAGAATTCAGAACAAAGCAGCCCCAGTGATGAGGTCCACAGAATCCTGTCTCCACGGGGCACAAAGTACCAAGTAGAACATGGGGCGGGGCTGGGGAGAGTCAATTGAGGTGAACAGGAAGGGGCAAGCAGAGAAAAACCAGCTCATAGAAGTGTCAGGGTTCTCTGCCAAAGGTAATACCTTATCATTCCAGTTATGCCATTCTGCTACGTGCAGGGCATTAGTTCAATACTTACATATATGCAGGGATACTCTTTAAAGTGTTTAACAACGGGTACAACCTGGGCTCTGGGGAAGGGGCTCACTAGACAGGGGCCAAGACAGGCAGTGTTTGGCTGAACAGCACCTAGTTAGCTCAGGGTTCACAGTATTTGAGAATATTAGAATATAGTAGAGCCTACTTTTTTTATGCAGGCTGAGAACCATCCCTCTTTGTGTCCGAGAAGTAAGAGCAGAACTCTCCCACTGATCTTATAAGATAATTGGTTGATGTGTCTATGTTTTTCTATGTGACCTGCAAAAAGGAACACAGACTCTTATCTTACTCCTGAGCCTTTGCACCTTTTTTATGGCAATTGGACCTTGTCCTGCACTCTCATTATTTGTGAATTTACTTTCTTAAATCATTTTTATACTACTTCCAAAAAGGTGTTGTATTTTTCCATATATATCCTTCTATACCTATTGCAGTTCCTTAAATAGGGTAGATACTTAGTATCTATTATTTTATGGAAAAAATTTCATTGCTATTCATGGTGATCATCCTGAAAAGAAGAGAGAACTCAACCTTCAAAGATCCTTCAATTCCAGACATGGGGCTTGGTGGCGTGGGGTATGTTTAATTCTTTGTTACCCGCCAGAGCCAATGATCCTCTGTTATGGAAATTATGACAATGGAGCTGTCACTGGGCTTCTGCATGCTCTCTACTTTTATTCCACTTTTTAAGATGATTCATTTTGTGAAGCTATGTATAGAAATGAATAAAAAATATATGGAGTTTAAAGTTCAAAATTCATCAACATCACATTATGTCAATTGTAATAATAATAGTTTCCTGAAAATTTTGTAATTTCTAGGTTACTTGTAAAGATTTTAAGAATTTGATGTGGTTTTTTTTTTTTTGTATAATCATATAAAGAGTTAGGTACTATTATAGATTTGGGCAACTATGTGGAAAATAATGAACTGAATACTTCAGAGAAAGTCTAGAAGGGCAAGCAATTTAATTTAAAAAAATTAGGCATTATTAGATTCAAGGTTTAGTTGCCATGTTTTTGGTATGGAGTCTTTTTATTTCTGACATCACATTTTTTTGTATTCTGTGTTCTGATCTCTGTGATCATTGATAGTAGCTATATTATGGAATATGTTTGTGTGTACATTGTGACCATGGATTACTTTCCTATAAAGCAGTTACTTTATCACTTAAAGTGAAGGTACTTATAAATTAGACTTTTGACTTACAAAATGCAATTGCACTGTTAATGTATCTTCTTTGCCATGACTGTACTTTTGCTCAAAATATATTACATTTTCTTTTCTTATGTGGAAATGAAGGCATGAAACTCTGTGAACTAGTTACTCTTATCAGGAACAAGTATAGCTTGGGTGGCTCAGTTGGTTAAGCATCCAACGCTTGATTTCAGCTTAAGTCATGAGATCTGGCCCTGCATTGAACTTTCAGTGGGGTCTGTGCTGGGCGTGTAGCCTGCTTAAGATTCTCTCTCCCTCTCCATTTGCTCTCCCCACCCTGCCCCCACTGCCATGCTCTCTCCCTTCCTCTCTCAAAAAAAAAAAAAAAAAAAAAAAAAGAAGGAAAGGAAAGAAAAGAAAAGAACAAGTGTAGCTTTATAGCTTCTTGCATTGTGAAGACTTGAATCATTGGCTTATCTTATATACCACATAATGGTAATCATTTAATATGGCCTTTTTATATCCATTTAAAAAGTACAATGAAGCTTTAACAAGTTTAAAGTTGGGGGGAAGCTTCAAAATATCTGCATTCAACCCAGCACAAAAATAGGTCTTACCCTAAGACTTTAATTGTTTCTGTTTTGCTATATCTTGCCTTTATAAAAACTATTATTTGGAAATATGGGAGTTAAATTTTTCTGTATTGAGAGCAGTATAGTCATTACATATTGCTTTTTAATTTTCTTCTTTATATATAATATTAATAACAATAAAACTTCTATAAGAAAGCTCTTGTTTATAATAGTTAATTTCATTTATTCATTTATTGATGACTAATGTTGATTTTCTTTATTGTAAAGCCATAGTAGATATGAAAATGATAAATCATCGGCATTTTATCTACATAATGACAACTATATGTAGCAAACATATACTTAGACAAATGCTAAGGACATCCCTTTGCCAGGATCTAAATGTCAAATAGAGAGCTTTAATTACTTCCCCTTCTCTCTGTGTGTCGGTGTTTTCCAGGTGATGATGAAGGAGTCCAGGAAACGGCAGAATCAGATGGGGACACACAGTCAGAAAAGCCAGGCCAGCCTGGAGTTGAGACAGACGATTGGGATGGTCCAGGTAGGACAGAAAACTTAAAATTCAACCATCTGTTGCTACTATCAGGAATTCACTTTTCTTCCTTTAAATTTTAATTAGGTTGTAAAACTCTTCCAATCTCAGCTCGTGTGTGTGTGTGTGTGTGTGTGTACACTAAGGTTATGGTAGAAGTTTAAATAAATATCATTATTTAAAGATGATTTTTATCTTTTTGTTAAACTATAAAAACGTGTTACTTCTGCTTGTCTTTTTTAATTTCATAGTCATCTAAGAATTAGTTCATTCTCCTTGCTTTTATTTATTTTTTTTAAAGAAATCTTTATGTTATATCTACATTCAAATTGGGAATGATTTTTAAACTTTTAAACAGGTAGCAATATTATAAAGAAATACTTTCAATTTAGTCATGTTGTAAATCATAGACTAAATCTCAATTTGTATTTAGAAGTTTAGACAATATCAACAGATACTCCCATCTGATTCAAAGTTTTGACAACATTTTAATTTTTATGAATGACAATTAAATTTGATTTTAAGAATCCTGACGTTGAACCATTTTGAGAGACACAAAAAAATGATCAAAATACTCCTACTAAACACCAGTATAATTTTATGGATATATGTACAGTTCATAAGAACTCAATTGGAAAAAAAAAAACCTTTATATTTGATGCCAAGTAATTTACAACTGGATGGTATATTTATAAATGGAGACTATTATGTCATAGGGCTTAAAAGATAGAAGCGAGTTTTTGAAATAGTTTTAGCCATAATTTCTAAAGCGGTAACATTTTTCATTAAGAAAGATCCCTATATTTCAATCACATTTTCACCCTTGCATGACTTTGCAAATTGCTCTCTGCTGTGCGTGAAGAAGAGAGGAACTCCAGTGGTAATTTTCTGAAATCAGCAGCTGGAAAATATAATGCAAACAAAAATGAAGATGCAGTATAGCTGATTATTATGATGTCATTTCTAATGTTATTCATGATACACACAAATGTTTGGATTCTGTATACTATAGCATAATGGTTCTACAAGATTTTGGATCAAAATGTTTTATATTTAAAGTACCATAATACCACCTTTTAAGAGTTTGAAAGAAGATGGAGACTTCTGGCATTTTCACATTATGGCATAATGTTTCTGTCTTCTTGATGTAGTGAAGAACTCCTTTAATTAAAAAAAAAAAATCTTTGGAAAACTTTTTTTTTCTTGTAGATTACATTTAATTTAAGAAGGGTGGATGAAGTTTATACTGTATGGTTCTTTATTCATGGAATTAAGTATGTATATGCTACTTAGAAGAGTTTTGCATTTAAAATTAGGTTAGATGGCCTTTTGGATATGCCTGCTTGCAAAGTGTGAGTTCTGGCTGCTCTCAATAGAGTCAACTTGGAGGGGAAGGTTTTTTCCTTTCCTTGGGGCTGGGGCCCACAGTATTCCCTGCAATTTGGGAGCAAGTAAGCAAACTCAGAAGGTGGTAAATTATGAAAAACATAGTGCACAATCAATGCCACCTTTTTCAGGAATCTTTTCCAGAAGTGAACTGGCACTGTTAGCTTACAGAAGGAGAGACAGAGAGGAGGAGCAAGGTGAAGAATGTTGTATCATTCAGGATGAGATTTTTCACTGTTGAGTTAAATTTAGTTTATGTGTCTGATTTAATGAAATTTTTGTTTAGCTGTTATCATGAAGATGTTTATGCTTTTTTCTGTGGCACATGAGAATATGTAAAAAGTTTAAAGGGAAAATGTATGTCTCTAAGCAGGTGGGCCTATAAGAAAGTTCTTTTTCTGTATGTTGTAAAGTTGATCGTAGGTTTTTCCCTAGAGATACTTTACAGTAAAAGGGGTTTTCATGATTTTGAAACCCCCGAATTAATGGGGTTGATTCTTAACAAAGGAATATCTGTTGGATGTTTATTTTTTAAGGTAGAAATTTCATTAGTTTCCTCCAGTCAGAACAAAGCTTAGGGGATGTTTTTTCACTTCTGCTATTGCATAAATAGTGATTATATAAATGTTTTGCCCCAATCTTTATTATTAGCGAAACATTGTTGGTACTTTCCAACTGTATGAAGGAGAGAAAATTGTCCAAATTTTAGTGACAGTTTCGCAACATGTTAGAAATTGAGCACTCCATTCTAAAGGTTTAACTTCAAATTCTGGATTTGTCACTCTGCTGAGTGATTTTTGGCAAATTGTTTACTCTCCCGGTTCCTATATCCTCATTTGTAAAATGTAGAAAATAACGTTCACACTTCTTAGGGATTTCGTGGGAACTAAATCAGATCATACACATAAAATTCTACTCATTATTATTATGGCTTTGGAATTTTTGAGCCTTGAAGGAGACCCACTTAAAATTCTTAGCATTTTTTTTAAGTCCAGTAATATATCTGGTACAATTTTTTAAAATACGAGGCATCTAGTTTTGAATTTAACCACAAATGATGAGTGAAGGCATGAGGTTATTAGGTGTGATTTCAAGGTTCCCCTAATTTTAAAGTGTTCCCACCTAGTCCTGATAGTCCCTCTAAGATAGATAGCTTTCTCTAAACAAAAATAGAACAGAATCAAAAGACCAGGAAATTATCTAAAGAATTTGAGGCATAGGGCTGACATCATTTAGGATGAACAAGGATTTATCTTATTTTTAAAGAGTTTGAAGGAGTTTGATTGAAGACGACTCCACAACCTTTCTTGATGGCTCAATTCAGTAATGAATCAACTCTTGTTTGAAGTGTTCCATTTTTATCAGACGCAAATCCCCCGGTGCTCATTGTTTCCTCTTATATGTTATCCAACTAAAAGGTACATTTAGTAATTGCTCACACCTTTGTTAACTCTTATGACTAGGAAGAACCTAAACAATCTTTAGAAAAATCATCTTACATTTGCAAACATTTCTATGGTGAAATTTTTTAATGTTTAAATAGCTGTGACGCTTACTTAAATATTCTTCGAGTTCTTATGAATCTTTCGCTGTTTGAAGAGAAAGGTAGGGCGACACGAAACTAATAGAGTTCAGGCCAATGTAAAAGTCATTATCTTGTTATTTCAGTATTTCACACAACTGTTTTTAAGTTTTACTTTCCTTTTTTGCTCTTAAAAAAATTACCGTGCGGGACGCCTGGGTGGCTCAGTTGGTTAGGCGGCTGCCTTCGGCTCAGGTCATGATCCCAGTGTCCTGGGATCGAGTCCCACATCGGGCTCCTTGCCCGGCAGGGAACCTGCTTCTCCCTCTGCCTCTGCCTGCCTCCCTGTCTGCCTGTGCTTGCTCACTCTCTCTCCCTCTGTCCCTGACAAATAAATAAATAAAATCTTTATATAAAAAAAAAATTACCGTGCTATTACCTTGCTTGGAATCTAAGTGATATGTTATTTGATGTCTACTCTCTCTTCCTCTGCATTTGCCTATATTTCATTTCTGTCTCTTTTTAAAGTAAATACCCCTTCTTTTCTTTTATCCCCTCGAAAGCACTTCAGTTTACCAATAGTCCTATACATTTAATTATTCAGTAAATAGTTATCATGCAGTAATAATTGTGGAAAGTGTAGGGGGACGTCCAAAGGCATTTTCATTTTTGATGCGCTTTCTCTTCTTTAATCTTTCAAAATGATACATGGATTGTCACTGATGCAATCAATAATTAAGCATGAGAACCTACTGCTCTAAACTACAGAAGAAACTGAAGAACTTTATAGAGTCAGATTTGTGTTTGAGTTTGCACTCTGACACTTACCAGTCTTGTGATCTCAAGCATATTAAATGGCCAGGACCTCAGTTTGCTTATCTTTAAAATGGGAAGAATAGTAACTACTTTAAAACTTTGTTATGTGCATGAAATTTGAAAGATGGTATATAGAAAGTATCTAGCGATAGCTTGGGAGAGCTTGGGATTTGCTAGATGTTAAGAGCCTTCCCTCACCCTAGAACCTCTCCTGCAATTAGAACGCTGACCTCATTTTGAAAATAGTGTTTACATCTCTGGCTCTCTAGCTTAAGAAATCTTTAGTACCACAATCCATGGCTGAAGTCTGGAATGTTGACTTCTGTGTTTAGGTGTAGAGGGAGACGTGGGGGAGAGAATTCAGATAAATCACTGTAAATACATTCTTCACCTTTATGAAATGAACACCTTAAAAATCACACCTTACATCAACTCTAGGAATCTAGAGTTGATGTAAGTTCTCTAGCTTACATTACTAAAAACATGGTTACTTCTTTTCACACCTGGAAATAGTAAATAGTCTGATTTCTCTGGTTTAATATTGAATATACCTAAGTTTACCATTTGGCTTACAGCCACAATAACTGAAGTATCCAAGAGCTTTAGTAAATGAACGTATCACATTATTCAAATTGTGCAAATAAGCACATATACCCCCAGGTAAGACGTATTAATACAAATACGCACAGATACAAAATTTTGAGTGAGTAGTCACTTAGATTCTTTCTCATGGACTTATCAAGATAAGCATGCACTTTATTTTTGGTCTTTACATGTTAAGCACTTGAAGTGTTTCAAAAATAATAAAGTAGGAAATCACACCTTGTATCGATGATTTGATGAATTACTGGAATAGAATGCGGAATTGTTTTTGTATTATGCATTCCAGAACAGCGTGACTTGCTCCTAGATTGTTAAGTTGAAATCTGAATTTCTGTCAGAGGTAAATTATTTTGGGGCAGTATAATTATAATGCATGGAAAAGACCAAAAATATTCCTTCCCTTTATATCTTGGCCCTGTCACTTATGAATTGTGTGACTTTGAGTTAAGTTACTAACTCTCTGAGCCTCAGTTTCTTTGTTTATAAAATGGGGCAAATAATAATCACTACCTCATTCATGAGATTTTCTGGGTAAAACCTGAGGTTTGGATCTTTATAATGCTCCATAAATCGCTCTTATTATTTTTAGTATTATTTCAGCCTTTGTGCCCTAAGATCAATGACAATGCCTTACAGATGTTAAGCTCTCACTCAACATCTGTGTAGCGAATTAACTTTGCGCAATAATTTCGCCATGTAACATCACCATGGGATTATAGTAGCTGTGCTCTCTTCAGCTGGACTTAAAATGTGGTTCCATTAAAGGAATTTTAATGTAAGTAAATTTTCCAGTAAATGTCTAGCATAAAATCAGATGCGTGTACTTGTTGAATCTGCACTACAAATTGATCACAAAATCTATCAGTAAGTTGCCTCGTTGAGCTGCTGTTCAACATGAAGGGTACATGCAGACGTTGGGCTTGGTTCTGCTTTGTGCCTCAAACGGAGAAGATGGGAGTGTTTTGCATAAAGTGGAATGGTAGCTGGAAGATAGAAGCCCACACTAATGATACAGGGTGTCCCCCCCGCCTTTACCAGTCCAAAGAAGGGCTTGGAGATTACAGTTCTGATTTCGTTTCCTTTTTGATTGGGAAAATGTGGTAGATATAAGATCTGGGAAATGCCATTTGAAGTAAATTAACAGAAACCTATGAAACATAGTTAACCATAGATATAGTCTGACAGTAAGAAGAATATTGTGAGAAGCGGAGGAAATCGTAGAATGACTGTGTATTACTCTGACAGTGAATTGGTATTATCTCTGCTATCAGATAATGCAGTTATCATTAATTTTCACATTTGCATTTCAATCTTTGGAAGGAAATGACTCTTGCCGGATGAAGATAAGAGCTCTGTACCACTATAATGAACCATCATTTTATCCCAATGCTTTGTGTCCATATGAAAATGAGGCAGGGAGGGGTGTGTGTGTGTGAGTGTGTGTGCATGTGTGGGTGTATGTGTGTGTGTATGGGGGTGTCAGAAAAACGTATAGCAAAGTGTCAAAAATTGTTACGGACTTTTGAGCCCCTTATGAAACAAGAGGGGGTCAAAATAAATCTTCTGTAATGTAGTTAAGTGGATATCGGATTAAAAGATGAAAGCCTTACTCTTTGTAGAACAGAATGCCACATAAACTCAGTAAAAAAGTTCCTTTTATCTTATTTCTTTACTCCAGTTTTCACTCTCATGTAGAACGAGGGCACACATAAACCCAACCAAAAAAAAAGTAGTTTGGAGGCAAAGTACTTAACGATTATTGTTAAGAAAGATACATCTTTGAGTTATAAAGTCCTGCATAAAATAGATCCTTAATCCAATCACCTTCAATCCAGTGGTTTTACATTCTTACTCTGTGCTACTGAAACAGACTAGAAATTGTAGATGAAGCCTTTGAATGTTGTTGATGTTAGTGGAACACCAGCCAGTGGGCCCTACATAAATAAAAGGTCTACGCCCTACATCAAAAGTTTATTATTAAACATGCTTTTGTATACTATAAGTTAAAACATAAATCTAGTATTGCTGTTTCACAGTTTGCCTACTTTGATTAGCTACTCACCCTCAGTTGTGTTAATAAGGGGGCTTTCATTATGCTCTTTCCTGCTGAGCCATAATTCAGCTCAGAATTCTCCTCCATAAGCACTCCAGGAAGATACTACCAGTAAGTAGGGATTGACATATAAGAGAAACCTTTGCTATGCCTTTTATAACCTCCTTCATTAAAACTTATGCATTAAAAATATTTATTTTGGCATAAGGATTTTTAGCATCAGTTGTTTTTCTTGACTCAGAATTTTGCCCTGAAAAAAAGAAAAATCACCAAAAATATGATTGGCTCTCATCTCTGGAAAGTTGAGTTGAAAACTCAAAAAAGTTGAGTTGAAAACTTGTCATTATTTGTTTTTATTTTGTCTGGGTCAGAAAAGTACTTACCCGGGCTCAGAAGAAGTAAAAACCAATACGAGAACATGCGTTGAAAGTCCTTTAAAAATATGGAAAGTCAAAGCAAGTGCATACAGACACATACACTTGCAGTAAATGAGCCACAAACTCAGAACTAGGTTGCTAGAAGACTGTTTGGAAGGGTTGTTCTGATTGATTACATAAGATGAAAGTAATTGGTTAGTTAGGCAAACATTTATTAATTCAACTGTATACGGAGTATCAAATATATACACTGTTCTGTGCCAGACTCAGGGACGTTCAACAGTAAAGAAGCCATGGTGGTCTCTGCCTCAGAGAGTTTATGCTGTCTCAGAAACTGCAGATTGTAGTAGTAATGATTTTTTGAGTGCATACTGCATCTATGATAGCTGTTCTACAGAAAAAGTAGAAATGATACCCTCCACTGCGTTATGAGGGCTGGGAGTCAGTAATGAGTTATCTGAGGAAAAAATATTTTAAAATGATTTGTTTTTATTTTAAATTTTTATATTTTAATATGCGAAGTTTAAAATACACATGAAATAAGAGGGACGTGTATGATGAATCCCCACATATCTATCACGCTGCTTCAAACATTACCAACTTTTTGCCAGCCTGGTTTCATCAGTTTCCTTTTATCTCTCTCTCTCTCTTTCTATGTATCTGTCTATATTTTAAAGCATTTCACAGAAATCATGCCATTTTACCCATAAGTACTTTGGTATGTCTCTTTAATAAATAGGGAATTTTGTTTGAAACATAACCACAAACAAAGGCATTATAACATATAGGAAATCACCCTTTTTTTTTTTAAAGATTTTATTTATTTATTTGACAGACAGAGATCACAAGTAGGCAGAGAGGCAGGCAGAGAGAGAGAGGAGGAAGCAGGCTCCCCACTGAGCAGAGAGCCCCATGTGAGGCTCGATCCCAGGACCCTGAGATCATGACCTGAGCAGAAGGCAGAGGCTTTAACCCACTGAGCCACCCAGGTGCCCCGAAAATCACTCTTAATATTATTAGAAACCCAATTTGTCCTCACATTTTCCCAGTTATCTCAAAAAGTGTCTTTATATTTGGTTTGTTCAAATCAGGTTTGGAGAAGGCCCATGTGTTGGTTGATATGATTCTCAAGTCTTTTGAATTTTCCCCAACTCCTCTCTCCCACGTATTTGCTAGAGAAACCAGTGTATTTATTCTGGAGTATTGTTCACATTTCAAATTAGGTAGATTACATGCCAGTACTGTTGCGTAACATGCACCTCTATCCGCCATTTTCATTCATTCATTCATTAATTCATTCATTTAAGATTTACTTATTTATTTGAGAGAGAGCAAGTACAGGGGGAAAGGGGCAGAAGGAGAGAAAGGGAGAGTCGGTCCCAAGTCAACTCCATGCTGAGCACAGAGCCTGACGCAGGGCTCAATCTTGGGACCCTGAGATCATGATCTGAGCTGAAACCTGGGGTCAGACGCTCAGCCACCTGTGCCATCCTGGCACCCTTATCCCCCATATTTCTTATAAATTAGTAGCTAAATCTAGATCCTTGAATACATTCAGATTCAATAGGCGATAATATTACATATACCTTGCTGGGTGCATTCTTTTGGTTCCTATCAGTAGGTATTACACAAAGCTGTGATGTCCTGCCTGTAGTGATACCACAGTGTGCCAGGAGGTTCATGTATGGCCAGCCTGATCCATCCATTATGAAGTTTTCCATTCAACTCTTCACCTAGTGATTATTGCTAAGATCTGTATATCATTCAGGCTTGTACAATTGTGGTTTTTACATTTCATCATCCCTTCTGTATTATTAGCTGATATTATTATCTTCTAAAAACTTTTTCATTGTCCACTATTGAATTACCGCTAAATAATAAAGGAAAGGGAGGATATGTGCTTAATTCTTTTTCATTATTTACATATTTCAGAATCGTAAAGAGTAGAAAGAGTGCTATAAGATGAGGCTATTAAGGGCACCTGGGTGGCTCAGTGGGGTAAGCCTCTGTCTTCAGCTCAGGTAATGATCCCGGGTTCCTGGGGACCCTGCTCGACAGGGAGCCTGCTTCTTCTTCTCTCTCTGCCTGCCTCTCTGCCTACTTGTGATCTCTGTCTGTCAAATAAATAAATAAAATCTTAAAAAAAAAAAAAAAGGATGAGGCTATTTTTTTTTTTTAAGATTTTATTTATTTGACACACAGAGAGAGAAATCACAAGCAGGCAGAGAGGCAGGCAGAGAGAGAGAGAGGAGGAAACAGGCTCCCTGCTCAGCAGAGAGCCTGATGTGGGGCCCGATCCCCAGACCCTGAGATCATGACCTGAGCCGAAGGCAGAGGCTTTAACCCACTGAGCCACCCAGGCACCGCAAAAGGTGAGGCTATTAAAGTAAGCAAGGCTCAGGGATTCAGGGCCTTGTACTCCATGATACCATTGTTGGATTTAACTTCAAGATCCGTGTGAAGACATGTTATACATATAAGCTGCACGCTCATATTTGCATTAAAAATAAACTGCTCTGATGGCCTGTGGAGAATGGATAGAAGAAGGTCAATAAGAAGCAAGAGTCTTACTAGAGATGACAGTGGTTTGTAGAGAGCACTGGAGGTATTTGAGGGTGTGATTGAAAGTGGCTTGCTCAACTTCGAGTATTTGTTGCCGTTCACTGAGATAGGGAAGACTGAAGGGAAAAGCATGGTTGGAGGAAAGATAAGTTGGATTTTTCCTATGTCTAGTTGGCAGTTTTCATGAAACATCCAAATGGAGTTGTTGAGTAGAATGTTGGCTATAAAGGCCAGACGCTTGGAGAGAGTTCTGGTCTAGAGATAGAAACTGGACCCAGCAATGTATGCATGGCAGTGGAATTCATTGGAATAGATGAAATTGCCTGGGGTGGGAATATATATAAGAAGGCTTGGACATGAAGCTTGAAAACCTCTTTCTCGCGGGAGGATAGAAAAAGAAGTGTCACCAAAGGTGACTGATAAGGAGTAGCCAGCCAAGATGGAGACAACCAGGAGAATATAATCATTTTTAAGAAGGACCAAGTCATGCTTGGGCTAACTGCTGTTGAGGTCAAACGGAGATTTAAAGACTCCTTGAATTTAGCTCCCTGCCGATATTAGTGTTTTTAACTTGAACTATTTCAGTGAAGCTCTGGTAGCAGAAACCAGACGTGATAGGTTGTAGTGGGAAAGAAAGGCGAGCAAATGGAGTCAGCTATTAGAAACAACTATTCTTAAGTGTTCTTGGTAAATAAAGGTATAACATTTGGGTTACTATGACACTCTATTGGTAATATTATAATTTACCTCTTATTTCTATCTAAGAATTTTTCAAACTTTAGAGTTTAGAAATATGCCTTCAGAGAAATTTATATTTCTGTATTAAACTATTCTGAATCTACTCTCCATTAACTTACAGATTATTTTAAAGTTAGTTTTTGTTGCTTGCCCCATCATATCTTCAGACTTTACAGTATGCATTTTTGTCATTTCTTTTAAATTTTATCATTTCAACTTTAACCCCTAATAACTTTGATTTACCAAATACTTTCTTTTTTTTTTGAGGTTTATCACTTTTAATGTAATTTATATGTTAAATTTGATAACATATGATAATGTACTATAAATTTGATGTGGGTTAGAGGTATGCTTTCCATTCTTTCCAGTATCCACACTGATAACAGGCACTATTTTGTTACTGTTATTTTTGTTGTTGTTTTAATAGGAGCACATTTGGACCTTGGAAATTATTCTGCATCTTCCTAATGAACTCCTACACTTGCTTCTAAGATTGACACTTGGAGCTTGCAATGTATAGCTCATAAGTGTAACTTGCATAAGCTTGCCAGATCTTGTACTTCTTCCCCTGCACCTTTGTAGACCCAGGACCCATTGAATTAATTAATTTAATTAGTTCAGGCATTTATTGGAGAATAACTGTGTGCCAGACTCTAAAGATAAAAAGATCACTTGGGTTCAGACTACCTTCCGAAAGCTCCTAATACACAGCAGAAGACAGATAAATGATGAGATAATTAAAACACATTGGTATGGATTCCATTGCAGAGGCATGTACAGTGTGCAGTGGTAGCAAAGAGGGAAGAGAGTCATCTACTGCAGAGTGGGAGAGAGGGTGGGGCGGTGGCTGGCAGATCCACTGTCACGGAGGGAGAAGGGAAGTGTTGCTGGTGGTGAAACATTGTGCTGATGAGGAACACGGATGATAATGGCCCTTCAATTGATCCCAAGGGCAGAGTGATAAGTTCACACTGGAGACACTCCAAATTGTTATTCATGCATAGAAAGTGTTTAGTTTTTTTGCAAAAGAGAATTCCATACCATGGGTCATAGGCTTGCTGCCATTTTGCCTATCTAGAAGATGGCACTTTCCAGTTAGATCTGCCCTACCCTGCCATTGATACCCTCAAAGGCATGATCTTTCCTATCACTCTGAGGGATGGAGGGGCTCTCTCTGAAAGACTGCAGAAGCTGTAATATCTTCAAGTCACAGGTGGGAATCCAGACTTAGACAAGAAGCTACGTTTTGAAGATCTGTTACATCTATGAACTTCTAAAAAAGTGACAGTGAAAGAATTTGGTAAAAGGTCAGCGAGGAAACCATAAAGAACCCTTACTGCAACTTGGGCCATTGCCTGGGAATATAATAGCAAAGCCAAGACTCTAGTGGCCTAGCAGATCTTGCCTGTTGTTTGGAAATGAAGTTGACTCTTGAAGGTTCTTGGAGCATTTTGGGGGGAGTAAGAAAGGAAGGCTCAAGAGGGAGAGTCTGAGCTTCTTATAAACAGCAGAGTCTTTCTTGGCAGAATTTCTGTGGCCCTTAATTTAGGGATACATAAAAGAAAGTTGCAATGTGCTGTATGTTTAAAAAATGCTTTCTTATTGAATACATTGTCACATGCAGGAAAGTAATGAAAATAACATATTGGGTGCTAAACATAAGCTTTTATTGAGTAAATAACACAGAGAATCAAATCAAAGAACTAGAAGCATAACATGCATTTCAACTGACACCCTGTGTAAAAACAGTGACAGGTCTTCCTAATTGAGTGGAATTTTAACAAATTCTTTGGCTTTCCCCTCCCATTACGTTTTTCATGTTAAATAATATGCAATTAATTAACATAAATATTTAAGTTACTATAATAATAAAGGCAGGTATTTTATTATTTATTAAATACATGTTATATACATGAATATAGATAATATGAAATAATCAAGATTATTACATTTTTGAAAACTGTATTTATAATGTAAATAAAACAGAACATGGGACGCCTGGGTGGCTCAGTTGGTTGGACGACTGCCTTCGGCTCAGGTCATGATCCTGGAATCCCGGGATCGAGTCCCGCATCGGGCTCCCAGCTCCACGGGGAGTCTGCTTCTCTCTCTGACCTTCTCCTCGCTCATGCTCTCTCTCACTGTCTCTCTCTCAAATAAATAAATAAAATCTTAAAAAAAAAAAAAAAAAAAAACAGAACAAATGCGTGAGTACATTCCAAGAGGGTTGGAAACATGGCATGTCTTACAGAATTAAGTAGAATGTAAGCCAGACTAGGAATATCAAAGTGACTGAGTATCTGAGATTGATAGCACTGATTTTCAGCATTTTAAACAAAAAATGTATTATTTAATTTTATGGTATTTCAATGATATTTTCTTTTCTTTCTTTCTTTTTTTTTTTTAAGATTTTATTTATTTGACAGAGATCACAAGTAGGCAGAGCAGCAGGCAGAGAGAGAGGAAGGGAAACAGGCTCCCCGCTGAGCAGAGAGCCCAATGTGGGGCTTGATCCTGGGACCCTGGGATATGACCTGAGCCGAAGGCAGAGGCTTTAACCCACTGAGCCACCCAGGCGCCCCTCAATAATATTTTCTATATAAGGCATCACAGACAAGCCAAAGGAAAGAGGAAAGAAGAAAACATCTTCCATCCTCAGAGTGCTAACCATTACAGTTGCCTCTACCCATTTTTTCTTTTTTAAATTAGGTGTTTTCCAAGAAGATTACTGTCTTTTTCAGTCAAGGGTATTTTTCATTACTCTAAAAATTTAATAAAAGGGGGGTGTTGGATATATAAACAATAATTACTGTAATGTGAGTCATGCAGCAGTAGTTAGATAAGGGATTAGATGAAGTAAAATTATAAGAAAGTTATGCCTGCCATTTTTAATTCTGTAGCTGGACGGAGTAAGTTTTCTTAAAATTGTTTTTTCATTGTCGAAGAAGTCACTTAAGTGGGCCTTCTTAATTATGGAACTATCAGGCAAATAAGAGCCTGGGTCTTTCAGATGGGGTGCCGGAGCCCTTTGTCACTTTGCCAAATATACACCCAGTATCTTGGAACTCTAACTGCTCTGGAGAAATGCACACGTTATTATGTGTGGGAGAGGATGGAGGATGGGTTTGCATATGTATTGCTTTCTGTGGGGCAATCAACCAGCCTCCATTGCCTCTCCCCCGGTTTGGGGGGTATGTTGGTCTGCTCTGGCTGCCATAACAGAATACCACAGGTTGCCTGGCTTAAACAATAGGGATTGAGTTTTTTCACAGCTCTGGAGGCTGGAAGTCGAAAATCAAAGTGCCTGCAGGGTTGGTTTCTGATGAGACTTCCCTTCTTGGTTTGTCGATTAGATGGCCATCTCCTCAGTGTGTCCTCAGAGGGCTTTTTCTCTGTGCTTGCATACTTCCGCTGTCTCTTCCTAAATGGACGTCATTCCTGTTGGATTAGGGGTCCAGCCTGATGGCCTTATTTCACCTTTCTACCTCTGTAAAGGCCCTGTCTCTAAATACAGTCATGTTGAGAGTTAGAGCTTCAACCTATAATCTTGGGAGGGACACATTTCTTCCACAACAGGTGGGACTGGGTGGCCTTCTCCTAAGCTGGCTGTCAGGGAAAGGACACCAAGGACAGGTTTCTGGAAAACAGCCAAAGCCAGGACTCAACAATAGGGCCTTAGGTTTTAACAGAGGGCTATTTTTTTTTCATCCTTTGTTCCTCAGTCTGGAACTCCTTGTGGGACCAGCTAACGTGTGCTAGGGTCCTGCTCTGGCTCATCTGAAATGTGGGTGTGAATTAAGTGAACAGAACCCTGAAGCCTAAGGGAGACACCATGGCAGGTCGTACAGGAGCTGAGCCCGACTGGCTGTGACCTTGCTCGAGAAGGAGAATCCACTGTCCTGTCCAGGAATGGTTTTCGATAATGACACCAAGGAATCAAGAGCAAAGCAGGGGTTCCCGTGTCCTAATTAATCAGCTTGGAATTTGGAAGTGGGGCTGGCTCTTGGGGTTTCCTGGAAAACTGGGGAGGAGGTATAAAGAAAAAAAAGTTCTCAAGAAGGAGAGGCTTAACTTCTTGCTAACAGAAATTTTACGATAAGCTCATGAAGGAGGGCAATACAGGTCACTGAAGAACAGGAAAGAAGGCACCTGTCTCTGCTCTGGGAGGCTAGTTAAGGCCTCTTTACTTTGGGAGCATAGAGATATTTAACAGATGGAAAAGAAGAGGAGAAAGGACATTCTACCGTTCCAGGCAGAGTATAACCTACTCAGCGTTAACACAGAGGGGGAACGGTGGTCGGGGTGAGACAGGGACTGACATTAGACAACTAGGCAACAGCCTGTTGCAGTAGTTCTGGTCAGACAGTAGAGACTTGGGTAAAAGTCATTGGCATTGTTAATAAGTATTTGTGTTTACTGTGAAAATGTGTTGGAAAATGGCCTCAGAGGAAAAGGAGTGTTTCCTCACCTAAACCCCAAGCACAGGAAAGCAGCGATCTGAAACTGCTTTTGGGGAGAAATCCAGAAACTGCTTGAGTCCCGAGTCTCTGCTCTGATCCTTTGTCACACACACACGTGCACACACACACACAGACACATGTACACACACATACATACACACACATAGTTCTTTTCTTTTTTTTTTTTTTAAGCTTTTACTTATTTATTTGACAGACAGAGATCACAAGTAGGCAGAGAGGCAGGCAGAGAGAGAGGAAGGGAAGGAGTCTCCCTGCTGAGCAGAGAGCCCAATGCCAGCTGGATCCCAGGACCCTGGGATCATGACCTGAGCTGCAGGCAGAGGCTTTAACCCACTGAACCACCCAGGCGCCCCCACCCCACATATTTCTTTTGAGCAATGTAAAAACAAGAGTTCTAGTGGTGGCCAGGACAAAATAAACCTTTATTTTCATTCTGTAAGGATAAGTAAAATGCTTTATTCATTATGAAAAAGTCTTTTAACTATTTTGTTATTAAATTTAATAATTATCTTCACATTTTATATTACATTGGAAGATAAATATGAGATTTTAAGCATTCAGCCACATATAATGTACCTCTTTTCCCCACCATTTTGACAGATTAGTGTGACTTACAGGAAAAAAATTGTTTGATTTTAAAGAACAAGTAGATATTTTTGAAAAGCACAAATCATTCATAAAAATCTTAATTACAATTATGTGACAAAATTAATTTTCTCTAAAATAGGCTTTTCTGTCTGGAAAATGGAAGTGAATTATTTTAAGAACTCATATAACTTAAGGCTAACATTTCATGCTAATAATTAATGATTAATATATAGTAGAATATTTTAGCACATTTTAAAATTAAAGAAGAGGTTGTTAGTTAACTCAGCTTTCTGGATCTTACTATTTTTTTTTTAACTTTTATAGGTAAACATAATAAAATAAAAAAATAGTTATCAGATATTTTAATAAAGTAAAATGAAGTTGCCGTTATATGTAACTATTACAGAAATGCATGAAATACTTCAACTATGCTTTAAAAGCACATGAAATTAATAATACTTCTGATTCCCTCTGGGCTTTTAATATTATTAAATTTATATAATTCAAGACATTTGCTCTATTTGGCTCATTGATATTCATCTTAAGAAATTCTAAAACATAAAATTAAAGTACTGATAAAGGTAAAATAAGAAAATAAGATGACCTAAAGTAATAAAAATAGAAACTAGTGTCTAGAATTAAGGTTGAAATCATAAAACTGTGTTCTGGGAAGTATTTTCTTCTTCTGTGAATCTTTTAGCTTTCTCCTTTTCATTCATATCTCAAACACCTGATATTTATTAAGAGTTTACTATGTGCCAGTTACTGTTATAGGCACGAAGAATATAAAAGTAAACACATTCTCATAATTTTCCCTTGTAACAACTCTAGGAATATTATTTCTCTCCTAATAAGGAAACTGAGGCTCAGGAATATTGGGTACCTCGTCCAATGTCACAAAGCAAACAATCTTGAAAGTCAAATTAAGGAGCTTGACTTCAGAGAATTATGCCCATCACTACATAATTTTCTCTAGTTTTCACACAATGCCTCCTTCTTGATTATGGCACCTGTTGTTTGCTACCATATTTTGATATCCTTTCATCTAACTGGGGGGGGGGGTATATCTTTTTCCTTTGCTAAAATATTAACAAGGAAATAACCTTTATTTTTCATTAAAACCTTCCATTAAGTTTCATTTATACTGTAATCTTTTGTGTGTGAATTCTAAAGCTTCATTTCTAGCACAAAACTTTTTGGTTACTGTGTGTAATTCCATCGTTTATCTGGCTTTGTCCTGGAAAACACATAATAATCCTAACAGTCACCATTCTCTGAGCATCCTGATTCCACTCACTGAAATTTGTTTTACAGTTGAGGAAGCTGAGGCTTAAGAAATTTAGTAATGAGGGGGCTTCTGGGTGGCTCAGTCATTAAGCTTCTGCCTTCAGCTCAGGTCATGGTCTCAGGGTCTGGGATGGAGCCCCTAACTGGGCTCCCTGCTTAGCGGGAAACCTGCTTCTCCCTCTCCCACTTGCCCTGCTTGTATTCCCTCTCTTGCTATCTCTCTTTCTCTCTGTCAAATAAATAAATTAAATCTTAAAAGACAAAAACAAAAAAACTTAGTAACGTAGCTGAGAAGTGACTCAGCCAGGATTTCCACTGAAAGTAGCAATCAGTAATGCTGACAACGCCCCTTTAAAGGACACTCCTATTTCCCGGGAACTACAAGAGTGATTTTTTTTTTTTTTTATTACCTCCTTTAATTCTCACCACATGCCTGAGAGGTTATTCCTATTTTATAGGTGAAGTTGTTAAGTGATAGAGTGGTTAGGTAGCTAACCTAGTCTCCTGCTGCTAGTAAAGTCAAGCCTGTAAGTTGGTAGGGTAACGGAGACACAATCTAAGATGAAAAGTGCTTTCGAATTCGGCTATAAGGGCTTAACAGCTCTGCAGATGTGGACAGCTCACTTGCTATTGCCCCTCAACTTTCTCATCTGTAAAATGGAAGTGCTATAAATACCTGCTTCCCCAGGGCTTGGGGAGCGTTACATGAATGGAGTGCTGAGAAGAGTGCACAGAGTAAGTACTGTGCAAGTGATACAGATAGAACATCATCAGCATCATCTTCGTTTACTTTGTAACCAGGTCTTCTTCTTCTTCTTCTTCTTCTTCTTCTTCTTCTTCTTCTTCTTCTTCTTCTTCTTCTTCTTCTTCTTCTTCTTTTTAAAGATTTTATTTATTTATTTGACAGAGAGAGAGAGAGATCACAAGTAGGCAGAGAGGCAGGCAGAGAGAGGGAAAAGCAGGCTCCCCACTGAGCAGAGAGCCCTACTCAGGGCCTGATCCCAGGACCCTGAGATCATGACCTGAGCCAAAGGCAAAGGCTTAACCCACTAAGCCACCCAGGTGCCCCACCAGGTTTTCTTTTGTCTTAAATCTCACTTCAACCTTGTTTCCTTTTCTCCATCAGATTTCCTAGTTTTGAACGGCCAGAGAAATACTGAGTCATTTGTATGGATTTTGTTTAGAAAACTGGGGTCTTTCATAGAATTCAACACCCTTGTTTAGAATATATCTTCCAGCCAAACTTGAAGTGCTAAACCGTTTTAGGTTTTATAAAAGTTATTTAGGCTTTTGTCCGGTCTCATTCCATGAAGGACTTGTGATAACTTATTTAAAAAAAAAAAAAAAACATGAAATATAAAATGATAGAATGAATTATTAAAATAGACAAAAGAAAATATGGACTGGGAACCAATAGAGGCAGGGATAATGTAATTACATGACTGTCTGAATCAGAGAGTTTAAGACTGTTGCTGGAAAAGGGTCCCAAATCCCTACTTCTCTCCTGAGCTCTCTTCTCTGTACTATTCCCGTGGTTTTTGGAGGGCCTTACATTTTTTCAAAACTGCTTTCCTATCCCTCTTTCCTTTTCTCCTTTTCTTCTTGGGAGTTAACCTTCGCAGACTTCCTCAGACATTCTTGCTGAATTGTTTTCACGAGATCTCTATCCTCAATCAGTTTTATATCTTTTTCATTTTATGGCCCATCCAGAACTACTCAGTTCACTCTCAGAAGAAGAAATCAGAAAGTGCCAAGTGTTACTAAGTCCTTCCTCCTGTTTTCAAAAAGCACTGGCTGCTTTCTATCGGGTATGCTTTTACAGAAGTTCCTTTTATTGAAAAAAAAAAATCAAATACATGCTTGTCATTATTTTAATAAAACCTCCACTGGGCAAATGAATTCCATAGAACTGGGAAAAAATAACATTTGCCATGAATGGTGGATGATACTGGTATTCAGTAGGGAGCTCTTAAAAACTAGACCAAATTGCAGAAGACATTTTTGCCGTTTTCAATTTGTGAGAAAAGGATTTCATTAGCGGGGGTGGCGGGGGGGGAAGAGAGAGAGAAAACCATCAGTGGGAATGTTGGAGAATGCAGGCTCCTGAGGAGACCAGCAGAGAAGACAAACTAAGTGTACAGATGTAGATTAGGCCTCAGAAGATGAGGGCGTAAAAGGGATTTAATGGTGGGGTGGATTATAGAAATCCATGTAACAATGTTAAATAATTATAGTTCCAGCCGAGATCAAAGCGGTGCTGATTGAACGCCCTCAAGCTGTTAACACAAAGTGTCTTGAAGGGGGGAAAACCCGCCTTAGAGATTGGTCATCCTGAGCAAACAGTATCTGTGATCTATACAAGTTCCAATTCTGCAGAAGATCCAGTTGTGGGGGGAGGAAAGATGGAGGAGGGAACCTGTAAGCGAATTTCTTCCTCTGGAGCTCAGTAGTCAAAGGGACTTTTGGTGCTGTTTGTAATTTAGTTGAAAATGCTCAAAAGTATGTTTACAATTAACCCCTTCTTTTGGAAGGTGGAGAAAAGACATTTATTCAACCATATCATAGATATCAGTGGGAAGTTCTATAATTGAATTACTTACCATTCTATTACTTACCATACTATTTTTCTCTTTGAGGAAAATTTTACTTTCATAGCATATACCAGAGTGATATCGACTGTAGGTAAGGTTAACTGAAAAGAAACTTGTTTCTGGAAGATAGATTTATCTGCAAAAGGAGCAAAAAGTATCTTCGCTATCAAGGGGGAAAAAAGTGAGGTTACATCCATACATTTGGATTTGTTTGATTTTGTAATGTCTCCAAGACATTATAAAATAAAGAATTTGGAATAATAAGGCAGTTGAAATTAATTTTAAAAACGAGACAGACAATTAAATTAACCCCAGTCATAGTGTTTTGGACAAATTTAATCTAGAATGATATATTTACATCTCTATCTATATGTTATATGATAAAGGAAAGAGGGTAGTGTCATTTCTATACCTTACAGATGCATCTTTAATTAATTTTCAAGAAAATAAAATTATTTTTTATTTTTAGTCACTAAAAATGCAAAACCAACAAATACTAAAGTGGTTTGTAGAAATTGTAATTCTGTATTTTATTCTATCCATTTAAAATATATATTTGACATCCATAGTTGAACTATGTAGTTGACAAAACAAATTCAGTTATATCATTGAAAAGCCAACTATTTACAAATGGTTTTTTGTGACCCTGGATGTTGTGGCTAGAATTTCACTTGGGGAAGATTAAAATAGATACTTCAGTAAGGCACACGGCATTTCTACTGCAATGTCAGTTTTAAGATTTAAGATGTGTGGGACTGAGCTAGCCACCTCATTTTGAATTTTGAAAACCTTTTTGTTAGAAGATAAAATACTGATCCAGATATTTGATAATAAATATTTATGCATTGCTTAAGAAGGTGATGACTTCTTAAGAGAAAATTGCTTTTGCATAGACAAAATCTGAATATATTTTTATTGGAATAATTCAATAAATTTTTAAATTCACATACATTTACCTAAACATTCAGGTAAGGGTGTTTTGAGAAGGAAGGCTTTCTGCTGTATGACTTCTTTTGTAGGAAATAACCAATATTAATGACAGTGCCTCATTAAATATGTGTGATGAATAGTTTAACTTCATGGCTTTTCTTAGGTAGAGGTTTTATGACATTACATTTAATTTTTAATATTTTAATATGAATGCATTTTCTTTGCCAAACTAATTTCTATTTTTATGGGACTACAGATGTGTTAGCTGTAACATCTTTTCTCATCTGTGGAAAACATCATTTCTCATCTGTAAAACATTATTTTAAAATCATATTCATGAGGTATTGGAGAAAATAATAAGAAATTATAGGATTAAGCCCTTTTAATGAATACATATTGAATATCCTCAAAACTGTTTAAAACAACAATAAAAATATAAATTAAGACGATTTCTACAAGCTATGAGCTAATTATTAGTCAATTTTATAGTTTCCTACACACTTTTATGTAGAATGTCAGTAATGTTCTAAAGCTGGTCTTATATATATTTAACCACTGAGTAATTGGGTTACTTTATTTCTATATCTTTCATTGCGCCTTTCTATTTACATGTTCACAAAACCCTTTTTCTCATTATTATTTTCATAGACTTTTCTATACCACAGAAGGAGTTCATCATCTGCCCAGGTCACCCACACTGAAATGTCATTACTTTAGATTGTAACTCTAATTTTGTGTTGTTTAATGTGGTATCATTTTACCCCACATATAATTATATACTTGAGAGTAAATGCCAAGTGAAATTATTTTTTAAATTGCTTTATATTCTTATTTTGAGGACTTTTTTGGTTCTCAAAGACAGGAGACCACATGGCTATTGATGAGTTCAACATCAAAAAATTCTGAAATTACAGTTCTGGAAAAAGAAAAGCCTAGGATGTTTATTCATACAAAACTGGGTTCAAACCCTGGCTCAATGTTCCATTACTTATTTGTTGATTGGCTTTGGAAATTTTCTTACCAGCTCTGAATTTTAGTTTCCTCACGGAAATGGTACCTACCTCATAGATGTGCTGTGAGCATCAAACAGGATCGGGTAAAATCCTTTATCTCTTCCCAGCCACGATGCTTTCATCGTGTGTGGGGAGATGGAGGGCTCAGTAGGGACAGTCCAACCCCTTTACCATTAAAGATAGATGATAGTGAAGTGGAGGCAGAGAACTTGGACCTTCAGCCTAATGATTTCCTAGATATGTTTGTCATCCTTCAACTCTTCAACCAATGGAAAGAATAAGAATCTTTTAAGGAGAGTGAGTTTTGCTAAGCTACTTCATGTCTCTGATCCTTAGTTTTCTCACTAGCAAATGGGGATAATGATACTTATTATAATCAAAGCATGGCTTAAATAAAAGGAAGCATGATTTGTATATGCATGGCACATAGAAGTACTCAATTATTAGATTATGTTCTGTTTATCAATATCCTAGTCAAAGACTACCGGTTTTCACTGGCTTTTAAATAATGTTCAGCCCAGTGGGTTAGTAAATATTTACTGAATTTCTGTATATGCGATGGGAATTCCTACTGAGTAGTGTGGACAACAAGGCAGAAGCCACTGGGAGCCTCATGGGTCTTGCATTCCACTATGAATTGTCTAATATCCATTGAATCACCATCAAATATGTCAAGGCAGTTTTGAAACGGTGTTGATTTTCATGGTTGCAAAAGTCATACACCTAATCTCTGAAGGACCATATGGTTTCCTGAAAGGAAAAGGTAATTTGGCCATCTTCCCAACCTTGATGTTTTAAATTTTTCTCACTTTATTTTACTACCCTCAGTGCCTTCTTAAGGGAGCGTCTCTCCCTTTCCCATCACCACTTCTGTCTTCACCATCACTCCGATCCCTCATCTCCTTGCTCTTTGATGGGCTCTCTCATCACTCTCCACAGCTTTATCTTGTTTGTTCAACAAGCCAGACTTATTCCTCTAGTAGCCTGGTCTCCTGCTTACTCCACACTCTTTACCTCTTAGCCAGGCACTTTTTCCTCCATTGTCACTTACTAATCTCATGTTTCCCTTAGGACTCTTGCCAGTGTTAGTCAACATCCGCCTGCCATTTTCTGGCTTTCCTTCCACAGGACCTCCACGATCCCTGGTTACTTCATTGTACTTGGAATGACATCGCCTGGCTGTGAGTTTTGTGGCTACCTCTGCCTGAGGGATCATGTCCTTCTTCACTTTTGTCAGCCTTGTATAACGCTGCACTTGATACTTCTCCGTTACCCAGAATCATTGCCACACACTCAGAAATTCCCTGCTCTGTCTATAACCACCCCTGCATTTCCTGGCACCTCACTATGGAGCCTGCAGAACTCCTGGCTTCAATGTCCAGTCTTACTCAGTCTCGACTCCAGAACCTACCATTTCAACATTGTGCAGAGTCCTTTGTGCCTTCAGTGGCTTAACCTCCATGAATCTGACTTATTGTTGCCTCACTGTGAGGGGGAGGAATAGGCAAAGGTCTCTATTCCTTCTACTTACAGCACCAGGAAAAAAAATAGTTTACATGGATTAAGTCAGCATTTATTATGTGTGAGGCACTGTGCCAGATATTTAATAAGCAACATTTCAGGAATCTTCTTAACATCTAAGGACCCAGGAAGGTCTTATAACTTCCATTGGCATCATTTCAAATTTAGATGATTCCTGATTATTATATTTATTTCCAGATAACCTTAGGTGTAAATCCCCACAGTGGTGGTTCTACAACTCACCATCGGTAGAACAGTTAATTCTTTCTCCTTTCCTCTCAACCACTCTGCTGAACACAGAGCACTTAGGATTATTTTTTAAATGTGAGGGATTCCTTTGTGAAAATCTTTCAAAATTAAAAACTCTTTTTTATCCCATGGAATGGATGGGGGAGTGATGTAGAGGGAACCTGCTCAGGGCATGTGAATCTGGAAACACTGTAGCTTAGGGGTGTTGCAACTACTTTGATCACAGAGCCATGTCACCAGAAATTCTTTCCTATTGTCTTTTCCCAATTATATAATAAGTTTTTCCTAACTTCAAGGTGAATCTGCTTTAATGTTGCTTTTAATTTTCTCAGTATGATCTCCGATATTTCAGAGGACTCACTCTTAAATTAATTGCAGTTTGTGGTTAAAAGAAAATGACCTCACTATTATCTGAGAATTTCCTGTAATGAACTTTTCCTGTTTCCTGTCTCCTTCCCCTCTCATCCTTCCCCTCTCTCTCAACTCCCTGCCCCCATTTTTATCACTGACTATCCCGTTTTCTTCCTCTCTTCAGTTTCTGCCTAGCTTATTTCTTTTGTACCTGCCCCTAGCTCTCTGGCTCATGGATTCGTCACTGCACCCACACAGTCATCAGATGTTTACTGAGCACGTATAATGTGGAGGGCTCTGAAGTCACACTGCCTGACTTCAAATATTGTCATTCTTACCTCCAAGCTCTGAGAACTCGAGCAATCTCCTTGATTTCCAGGTACCTCAGTTTCCTCCTCTGTAAAACAGAAATAATAATAATTGTATCAAGAATAATGGAGGGGGGGCGCCTGGGTGGCTCAGTGGGTTAAGCCTCTGCCTTCGACTCAGGTCATGGTCCCAAGGTCCTGGGATCGAGCCCCGCATCAGGATCTCTGCTCAGCAGGGAGCCTGCTTCCTCCTCTCTCTCTGCCTGCCTCTCTGCCTACTTGTGATCTCTGTCTGTCAAATAAATAAATAAGATCTTAAAAAAAAAAAAAAGAATAATGGAGGGGGTGCCTGAGTTACTCAGTTGATGAGGCATCCAACTCTTGGTTTCTGCTCAGGTCATGATCTCAGGGTCCTGAGATTGAGCCCTGTCTGGGGGCTCCGAGCTCAGCAGGGAGTCTGCCTGTGATTTTCTCCCTCTGCCTCTCCCCTTGCCCCCACACATGTTCTCTTTCTCTCTCTAAAATAAGTAAATAAGTCTTCAAAAGAAAATAAGGGAGAACAGCTAAAGTTTATCGTGAATATACTACATCCTAGTGAGTTTTAAACATTTTACCTGTATTAACTCATTTAGTGTCATAAAACACTGAGATGTAGGAACTGTTATTAATCTTACATTTTATTTATGGGTCTATATATTTGCATAATTTGCCCAATATCGCAAAGCCACCTAGCTCCTCTGAGGGTTAAATGAGCTCATTCATGTCAGGTGCTTAGCAAAGTGCCTGGCACAGAACAAATGCTCAAAGATAGTTAGCTATTGTAATTATTCTTGTCATTATAAATATTCCCATTTTACTACCCAGTAAGTATTAATGAATATATTAGCTATTGTTGTTATAATGATGACTAAGACACCAGTGCTATGTGACCTCAGTGCAAAGATATGTCAAATGTAATGGCTGTACTCAAGAAGTTGACCATACATTAAGGAACTTCAAAACTCTTTTTTTCTTTCTCTTTTTCCTTTTTTTCTTCTTCTTCCTCTTCCTCCTCCTCCCTTATTTCTTTCTCCATATTCCCCCAAACAGAAGCTTGCTTGTGGAAATCCTCTTCTTCAGTTCTGCCCTGATGTTCTCCAGTTATTGCTTGGATTCCAGTTCTGATGAGAGCTGAAAAGCTATGGAATAACTCTGTCAGTACTATTGCTAAATTCTAATGCACCTGCATAGTCTTTTATCGTAAAAATAATTTAGACTAAACTGCCAGGATTTGACCTCCTCACAGAATCATCTGGATTATTACCCAAGACCCCAATTTTCTAGGCGAGTGTTTGGCAAAATGTGGTCAGTGGACTACTTGAGCACCTCCCCAGATAAACTGAATCATAAACTCCATAAAATTTTTATGGACAATGATCTTTGAGAACTTGCATAGGCACCTGTGAAATAAATTGGAGGCCAACGAGCTTTAATGGCCTTATATTTCATTTGATAAAAACGTAGGAGAAAACAAGTAGATCTTAGTACCCCAGTATGCCTGCAAAATTGGAACAATATTTGTTGTCTAGTTTTACACATAAGCAGAGCTGTCCGTCTCATATTATTTGCTTGGAACAACCGAGTTAAAACATAAAAGCGACTAAGGAATCTGAAATAACTGAATTATCAATCCATTGCATCATCCAAGTAAATATTCCTACTGGTTTGCTCAGTAAACATATTATTTTCAACCAGTATCATAGAATGCATGTCATGGAATTGTTAGGGATTAGAGTTAATGCAAGTTAATCTCTATAACTGGGGAGCAATTTAAATATTAAAAAAAAACCCAACAAACTTGAAATCAGACTTCTAAACACTTCTTGTATTTTGCATCCGTTTGATTTCACTTACTTGGAATATGCCCTTTGTCTCCTACCCTAGACTGACCTATCTTACAAAATCCAATTCAGCATCTTCAATGATCTTTCTCTCTCGTGGGGGGTCCCTGTAGCAACGGTAGTTCACACAGTTTACTTAGTAATGAATCAAATACAGTTTGGTGGCATTTTATCTCTTATTCTTATAAACTGATATTTGTGATCTTGTTTAAAACATTTTATGTGTTTATATCTTATCTCCCTAACGAGCTGACCACCTCTTTATATCCCCAGTGAGCTGAGTGGAGTGTCTTTTTAAACACAATAGATGCTCAGTGAATACTTAGTGGTTTGAAGTATATTCAGTTTTAGGAGTTAAGGAGGAATGAAAAGAATCTGCTGTGGCACAGATTACTGGAAGAAAGCTGAAGACAAGGTTTAAGACCACAGAGTTAGGATTGCTCCGTTAACAATCTTTTATATTTAGTGGGAACCCCTATAGGGTAAGTATTAAAGCAATGCACTTCTCTCTCCCTTCCAACGCCCTAAGAAACATAGGCACTCAGACAGAAAAATTACTTTGTATTAATGCATTTATTACCCATATATACATACACATATATGGGTACACACAAACATGCATATGTACACACACACACACAGAGACACATATTCACACCTGTGCAATTACACCAGCTTTTAATAGTGGGGAGAGAATCTAATTGACTTTATTCTTTGGTGTTGCAGCTTGGATTGGAAAAGTTCCAAGGCACTTACAGGGCCCTGCTGCCTTACGCAGGCTACCCTGCCATATGGCAGTTTTACTGTGGTGGTTTAGTTATAATTGATTTATATTAGATTATGATGATATACTTGGTAGTCCATTAGCCAAGTGACGGAGCCGGGTGTGCTCCTGCGTAAGGGACTACTGGATAGGCTCCTGTCTAAAATCCAAAGTTTTGGTTTCCAGTTCTCAGTTTCAGTCTCTGTATCTGTCTCTTTGGTTCTGTGTTTTTATATCTAAAACCATTTATGCCTGGGGAAATGTTATACAATAGACATCTATCCTGAATCCCTTTGCTTTAAGGCTGACGGAGGGTTATGCTGACAGCCTTTGGTCTTCAGTCCAGCATTCAGCTACAGCTAGTTCTCGATGACTTGTGTTGACAAGCGTCAGGAAGCATGTAAATCCACCATGAATTAAGTAACTTAATGTCAACCAACAGTTTAAAATCGTATCAACATCTTAAACTGAGATGCTGATGGGAAGCAAGTTCAGAAGATTTGTGGTTTGCCTTTTTTCATTTTCCCTTTTCCTATCTCTTCGTGTCATTGATAAGTTAAAAACAAAACAAAACAAAACAAAACAAAAAACAAGAAGCAACCAGCATAAAACTACTCTTAAATATTCAAAAAATAATAAGAACTCTATGTAAAACATACATAGTTTATCTTATAATCTCGTTTTTAGTAAATCATTATTAGCTATTAGCTAATATACAATTACATAATGATTTGCAAATCTAATAGGTGAATATTTAAAATAGGGTGATTTTTTTTTTTAAAGATTTTATTTATTTGACACACAGAGAGAGAAATCACAAGCAGGTGGAGAGGCAGGCAGAGAGAGAGAGAGGAGGAAACAGGCTCCCTGCTCAGCAGAGAGCCCGATGTGGGGCTCGATCCCCGGACCCTGAGATCATGACCTGAGCCGAAGGCAGAGGCTTTAACCCACTGAGCCACCCAGGCACCCCTAAAATAGGGTGATTAAAACAATGTTGTGATTAGCTGAGTGTGGAAATGGTCATATGGGAGAATGTGACTTTAAAAATACCCATCCTGGGTGAATACCCCTTCTCTCAATTCAATCAGAGCAGCTTCAATTTCTTCTTCTTCTTCTTTTATTTCATCTCCGCTTCCTGGGCCCATTGCCCTCAGGGGAACCCACCTCCTGAGCCTGCATGATTCTCAGAAGCACCTCGTTCTGTGATTCAGTAGTCTGTACCCATTCAGTCAAAATAAAAGAACGTCCATATAAGCAAATAAAGTGTGGATTTAATACAAAGTTCCTGATTTATTGAAAAACATTGGCTAAAAGTACTTCATTTCTTTTACTGCTGCAATAAAGCGATTTTACAGTTAGTAACATATAATTTCCAGGAGTGACAAATTTGCTCCTTAAAAAATATTTAGGTTAAAAAAAAACCTGTCACTTCTACTAAGTCATTTTTAGAGCGTAATCATTTTAATTCTTCCCTCTCTCTAATTTTATAACCAGGAGACAACCTTTCCAAGGAAAATCCCTAACCTCTTGTAAAGAACCTTTCTGCTTCTTTTTTTTTTTTTTATAAAGATTTTATTTATTTATTTGACAGACAGAGATCACAAGTAGGCAGAGAGGCAGGCAGAGAGAGAGGAGAAAGCAGGCTCCCCGCTGGGCAGAGAACCCGATGCAGGGCTCGATCCCAGGACCCTGGGATCATGACCTGAGCCGAAAGCAGAGGCTTTAACCCACTGAGCCACCCAGGCGCCCCAACCTTTCTGCTTCTTATTGTTACGATCCTCAGCCAATGATCAGTGAAGTTATGATTGACCCGGAAATTAAGAAACACTTGGGTGCTTCCTCTTGGTACCCTGTGTGCATAATAAATAAACACCATCAATTTTAAACAGCTTGAATATACAAGTTTCACATAAAACCTTCGATTGTTAGCAGAGATTAAATGTTTGAACTGCCCAGTGATTGTGATTTGCTGAGGAAATATAAAGTATCCAGTCATAATGCTACAGCCAAAGAAAATTTGCAAGTGCCAAAAGATTTAAGCTGAGGAAGAAACTGGCCTAGATTTAAGATAATTCTCGATATGCATGGTTAAAAATTTTGTGAAACTGAAAATATTATTAACAGTGTGTCTGGAAGTCATTAGTGAGTGGTTTTTCACACAAGTAAGTGGTGAAAAAAAATTCTTCAGCCATGGTTAACTTTTAACAGCCGAGTTTTTACCGGTTTGTGTATTGATTTAGAGAAATGCCTGTTATCTTGCAAGGCAGCTTTCATTTTTTACATTTAATTTTGGAATTTGTTTTTTTAAATTCTGCAGCGTCAAAACTGAGCCTTGAAAAGACTAAATTAAGAAAGAGGTGCTCAGGGGGCGCGTGGGTGGCTCAGTGGGTTAAAGCCTCTGCCTTCGGCTCAGGTCATGATCCCAGGGTCCTGGGATCGAGCCCTGCATTGGGCTCTCTGCTCAGCAGGGAGCCTGCTTCCTCCTCTCTCTCTCTGACTGCCTCTCAGCCTACCTCTGTCAAATAAATAAATAAAATCTTTAAAAAAAAAAAAAAAAGAAAGAGGTGCTCAAAATGAGGTATCTATGATAAATAATATGGGACTTTATAAAACAGTGGATAGCCAGGCCTTGGTTTTTTCTTTTTCTTTTTTTTTCCCTTTTGTTATTTTTTTAAAGATTTTTATTGATTTATTTGACAGATAGAGATTACAAGTAGTCAGAGAGGCAGGCAGGCGAGAGGTGGAAGCAGGCTCCCTGCTGAGCAGAGAGCCCGATGCAGGGCTCGATCCCAGGACCCTGAGATCATGACCTGAGCTGAAGGCAGAGGCTTTAACCCAATGAGCCACCCAGGTGCCCTGGTTTTTTCTTTTTTAAGATTTTGTTTGTTTATTTGATGGAGAAAGAGAGAGAGCACAAGCAAGAGGAGTATCAGGCAGAGGGAGAGGGAAAAGCAGGCTCCCCACTGAGTAGGGAGCCTTATGTGGGTCTCAATTCTAGAACCACAGGATGGTGACCTGAGCTGAAGGCAGATGCTTAACTGACTGAGTCACCCAGCCATCACACAACCCCCTCCCTTTTTTTTTTTTTTTTTTTTTTTTTTTGGCCAGACCTTTAGAGTCAGAATTCCATGGAATGACTTTGAAGATCTTGGCATTTCTTGAAACCTCTATACAATATTTTGATGTGTGCCTAAGAGTCAGAAACATTTGTCAAGTATTTATTCTGGATAATGCCATGCACACTATTTTGAAGGGCAAATATGACTTTTAGTTGCTCTTAAAATGGTTCTCCTCAGAGCCATTTAATTGCCTCCCCATAGTCTCCATCCTCCTCATAGCACTCACTGTCCTTTAAGCTAGTGTTTTGGACAGTTTTCTCTCTTTTCCTGACTGGAAGTGCTGTGGCATGGGCACCTAGTTTACCTCACTTCCGGTGTTATTAGTGGTGATGAGCGTAGGGTTTGACACATTAATAGGCAATGCATCAGTTTTTAGTCAAGGAACGTAGACTTAACATTGCTTCTTTGCATTTAAAATGTGCCTTTTAAAATTAGCATGCTCAAATAGTGATTTGGCTGAAGAGAGGGGCAGGGAGGGGATAGAAAGAGTTGGGGGCTTAGGAAGATTGTCACCGTAAACACTCCGGTTTTCACATGAGTCCCCATCCCGCACAGGGCATCTTAGCATTCAGCCCTGTGACATTCCACAAGTCAGTTAAGAACTGAAGACTGCTAAAACATGCAAACTCTCCATTCTGTCTTTGTTCTCATGGCAATGAAGTTACACTTTTTACATGGAAAAATTGAGAATTTTTATTTTTAATAAAAACATAATGAAGTGACAGTGATAAAAGTGTTCTTCCATATGATATATATTTGGCTGGTAGTGGGATTTTGGTACATTTTTCAAGAATGTGGGAAATTGATTAAGTTACATTTAATATTGAACTATGGTAAGATAATTTCAGTCAGCTGATTTCTTTCTGTTGACCATCATATAGGCAGGAAATTAAGGGCTGTCCACCATAAGATTACCAAATTAAATAGGATTTTGTGAGTGGAAGAAATAAAATGTTTTTACAGGAGAATACTTGGTGATTTTGTAAAACTTTCACCTGTGACATGGCTATTAATGGTGATCTCAAAAAGCACAGCACGGCAATGATTATGGGTCTTTACAATGGCTCCCTCATTGTACAAATGTGGAAACTTAGATCCGAAAAACTTACATGACTTTCTCAAGGTTATATGTAACGTAGTTAGGACAGATCTGAGGCTAGAAACTGGCTCTCTAATATACTTTAAAGTCTTTCCGTCAAAACACCACTCTTGAGTTTTCCGTGTCTGGGTCATTCAGGATTAAAGGTTAGAGTCATCATTTCTTTCCTTACAGCATAATACAGTTACCTCAGTAATAAGAGTTGTTTAATCTTGGCTCCAGAGGAAATGAGTTCTTTCAATAATAAGAACATGGAACTCTGATCCAAATTTGTAAAGCAACAATGAGTCATTTGACATAACTCTAATACACTGTTTTTCTAATTAGACATCTTCCATTTAAATGCTGTTAAACATGGGAATTGAAGTCAGCACATCACTGTTCAAGTGTCAGCCCTCGGCCTCATACTTATAGCAGTATGGTGTTGAATAATTGCTTAACTTCTCTAGTGTAATATTTCATTTATAACATAAAATCTCACTTAAAACTGATTTGAAGATTGAATGATAATGTCTGTTCAAATGCCTATGTAAACTATATGTTAAAATACTATACAGATGTTGTTTTAAAAATCTAAGTTTCTACTGATCTAGCTTAATGTATAAGAGTGGAATGTGTCAAAAGGACTTACTGTCCTCGGGTGACACTGGTGACGCTCTACTCACACCTGTGAGCCAAGCGTAGCTAAAACAAAATGCCTCCTAATGGTCCTGATTCCTCATGAATGATCAGGGTAGGTTGGGAGCAGAGTTTTGTCTTAACAGTTTGAGGCTCTTTGATAAAAATATTCATGCTTTCATAAGACCTGAAATAAATAAGAGTCTTACAACTGGTGGGCGCCACTAAGGACACTGATAATGAGATTCCCAAGCATCATCCCTGTGAATATTAACTCAGTGATGGAGAAGGGGTTTCCTGGAGCTCAACTGAAGCACATTCTGTTTTGTTCCCCAGAGCATGCCGCTCAAAAGGAAGAAGGAACCCAAGAGATAAACCCTTTTTCTTTTTTCTGGTTGGTCTTCATAATTCTGCCAAATATATCCTAGAAATATATAAATTCAGTCACATCTACCCTAGAAAAATATGAAGATCTTTTTGACAGAAAGTTGACTTTCCCATTATGGTGATGTTCTCAGGGACCAAAAAATCTTAAATTTTGTGTCATGTTCTTGGCTGACATGATAATGGTGAAGTCTCTTGGTGCTTCCTCGTACTCTGAGGTTAGTTTTACATTGACTTAATTTTAAGATAGATTGAAGATAACATTCAGATTGATACGTGGAAGCTAGTATCATTGTGAGGGAACTAACAAAGGCTATGAATAGACGTTCCATTTTATTTTATTTACTTCTGTATTTTAGAATTGGAGAAAACAGAAAATGATTTTTAAAGAGCTGTTATTTGAATTTTCCACACCAGGTCTTGCTTTTTTGAGACTATAAAATTTCGGGGGGCAGGTATGTTTCAAAAAATGTAAATGTTACTCTCTTCTGGATCCTGGCACTGTGCCTAATACCTAGACGGTAATGGCCAAAAATGTGTTCTTTCTACTAAATATTTCAAATAATGTGACAATTTTGGTAGTCATTAGTTCTAAGATAGATGAAACTTACTGCAAGTGTGTTTGGCCAGGGAAATATTTAATGCTGGCATTCTTGAAGCACAATGGCTTAGAGTCCGTCATTATAAATAAACAGGAACTTGCCTGGAAGCACTTGTTGCATTTCTCTTTTTGCAGTTCATTGGCGCCATTGTTATTGGAAATAAAAGAATGTTTGACACTTCTGGAAGTAAAAGCCATTAGAAGTTTATTTGTCTGAGAGGATCTATCTACAGCATTAATTTTCTATAACCCGTTGATACATAGTGAAACACATTTACAAAAACTCTGATGCCATGCTTGGCGGGCTTTTTTGGAATGACAGCTAGTACTTTGCCTGTCCTAGAATCTAAAACTCAACTAATTTTTCTGTAGAGCGGATACCCTGATGGTTTTAGTCTAGTTCTGTTTCAAAGCTGCATCAATCAAAGCACTGCCATGTTGGTGAGTCTCTTGAACTCCCCACTGAGCATTAAATTTTGTGGTAGGTAACCACAAGCTATAAGCTCAGTTATTACCATGATAGTCTTTTGGGAGTGGATGATTATGGTAGCACAGTGTTTTCTTGTCTGTGGCTTTCTCATGGGTAGCTGCTGAGAGGTTCATTTGACAAACATAAATTTTAAATTCTGTTTCATGGTTTGCAGGGGAGCGGGGAGCAGCCATGTATCTTCTGCCCCGCTCTCCGAACTGCATGGCGTTTGAAAGAAAAGAGCACTATTTATCCAGAGAGCAGTGATACCTTATCTAATTTACCACTTCTTTCTTCCTTTCAAAATCATTTCATCTTCCTGTGCCTGCATTCAAGCACGTATCTTCCACTCACACAGCAGTTCCATTGCACAACGCAGCACCTACTCATCTAACTCTATCTAAACCAACTCGGGGACTGGACTAGTATCACTATAGATTCCGGTGCCTGTGTTACTGCAGAGGAAGTAAGCTACATGGGATTCCATTTCTATTCTTTCTTTTTATTTCAGTCCTTACTACCCACTAGAGTTTTATTTTCATCTGTGACCAGAAGTATTCATGGAGCTCCTACAATTGGTATGTACTAGACATTCTAGCACTAGACTAGAAGGTGAAAATAATTTTGAAAAAAAATGTTTTCTGGGGGGAAAAGCATATTTCCCAAAAGTTTTGAAAAGGGTCCTTCCAAGGGAGAAGAAATATTTTCTTATGTAATAATAGTACGCATTTAAAGAGTGATGACACTGTGGGATTATAGTCCCCAGATTTTCAGTTCAGAAATGCGTGGAAACAAAGGTCAGGATAAAAGTCCTCTGAGAGAACATATTACATCATATGGTCAGTATAAGAAGAATATTTTTAAAAACCGGCTGTGTGGCTTCCTTCTGTTTTCATCATTGGTTTGGCCATTCTACTTGTCCGCTAGGCCTGCCATAAGAAAATACCATAAAGTGAGTGGCTTAAGTTAATTTCTCACAGTACCACAGGCTGGAAATCTGAGAGGAGAGTGCCCCATGATTGAGTTCTGGTGAAGGCTGTTTTTCTGGCTTGCAGAAGATCATATTCACATTGTATGCTCATATGGCCTTTCCTCAAACTGAGTGAATACAGTGAGAGAAAGCTCTGATTTCTCTCCCTTTTCTAAGGACACTGATCTTAATAGACAGAACCCTACCCTTATGAACTCACTGAACCATAATGACTTCCACACAGCCACTGTCTCCAAATATTGTCACACTGGGAGTTAGTACTTCACCATATGAATTTTGGAGTGACATGGTTCAACCTATAGCAGCCACTGGTGAATCTGTCCAGAAAAAGACATCCATGTAGCAAGATTACGTCTTAAGTAGGTAAGTTAAGCACCTAGTTGTTGCTTAAATAAGAATCACATTTCATGGATTTGTCACATTTTCTCGTTTCACTACATTTTTGTTTTATGTATTTTGAGGCGGTGCTATTTAAGTGTATACAAGTCAATTTTTATTTCCTACTGAAGTATTACTTGAATAATCAATTCATTACTCTATCCTTAAAAATGATTTTCTTGCTATAACTGTTTATTCTGATACAGTATTTTTCCTGTAGAATTTCTCTATTCCTTAATCTTTTTTTTTTAAATAGAATTTGTGTTTTGAGCAGTTTGGCAATTATAATAAAGTTGCTGTAAACATCTGCTACAGATTAAATGTTTGCTACCCACACCCCATTCAGTTGTTGAATGGTAACACCAGGGTGATGATATTAGGAGATAGGCCTTTGTGTGGTGAGTAGGTGATGAGGACAGAGCTTTCATGACTGGGATTAGTGCCCTTATACAAAAGACCTCAGAGAACTAGTCCATTCCTTCTGCTGCACAAAGTTACAGTGAAAGACAGTCATTAATGAGGAAGAGGGCGCTAAACCAGACACCAAACTGGCTGGTGACTTGATCTTAGGTTTTTCAGCTTCCAAAACCATAAGAAATAAGTGTTTGTTATTTTTAAGGCACCTTGTTGATAATATTTTTGTTATAGCAGCCTGAATGAACTAAGACGACATCCACATACAGGTTTCTGTGTAGACATAAATTTTCAACTCCTTTGGATAAACACCAAGGAGTGTGATTCCTGGATTG
The DNA here is from genome assembly GCF_902655055.1 of Lutra lutra. Lineage (NCBI taxonomy): Eukaryota > Metazoa > Chordata > Mammalia > Carnivora > Mustelidae > Lutra > Lutra lutra. The sequence continues at coordinate 33,124,897 of NC_062281.1, read as the reverse complement.
TATGGTAAGAGTATGTTTAATTTTATAGGAAACTGCCAAACTGTCTTCCAAAATGGCTGTGCCATGTTTTCCCAACAGCAAGGAATGAGAGTTCCTGTTGTTCCTGTTTGGTGTCAGTGTTCCAGATCTGGGCCATTCTAAAAGGTGTATAAATGTATCTCCTGGTTTTAATTTGCATTTGTCCGATGACATATGGTGGGGAGCATCTTTTCATATGCTTATCTGCCATCTATATGTGTTCTTTGGTAAGGCCTCTGTTAGGGGCTTTGGCCCATTTTTTAATCAGGTGGTTTGTTTTCTTACTGGTGAATTTGAAGAGTTGTTTCTATATTTTGGAAAGTGCCCGTTATCAGGTATGTCTTTTGCAAACATTTTCTCCCAGCCTGTGGATTCTCTTTTCATTTTCTTGACATCTTCTGCAGAACAGAAAATTTTAATTGTAATGATTCATTTACCTTTAGATTTCCTTATTTTAGATAAGGAATGTAGCATACAAGGAGATATTTTTTAAAAAATTAAATTTAGATTCAATATTAACTGGATATTCTGTTTGCGTGTGCTTTGAGTATAGGTCTACTTCTCTTTATTTCTACCTTATAATTTGTATATTATAGATCATTTGATTCTTTTATGCCCTCTTTTCACACACTTATTTTTTTGGTCAGCTTCTTAAAAATTCCTTTTTTTTCCTCTTTTACTAACTTGGGAGATAAGTATTTTTTATTTCTTTTTTTTTTTTTTTTTTTAGTGGTTTCTTTTAAATGCTTATCTTGCTTCTTCACACAATGAAGTCTGTCAGTAATCAACATCCATATCCTTCTTCCAAATAATGCAAATACTTTAGAATTCTTTAATCTCCAGGAAGTTCTCTTGTTTTGCATGACCTTGTTTGTGTGTGTGTGTGTGTGTGTTTTAGAAATTTACTATTATTGTTTTATATATGAAATATTTATTTAAGTGTATTCTGCTTATTTACTTCTGTTCTTTGTTTACTCGCTATGGGTTTTTGCATGTTACCTTCACTTTCTTATTCTTGAAAGAAGTTGGTAGTTCCTTTGTGATATTCTCTAATTAGTGAACCCTCAAGCTGAAAGAAATCTTTATTTGAACTTCACTACTGCATAATAAACTGGCTATATTAGAGTTTATGTTGACAGGTAATTTCTCACAGAGTCTGAAGATACTGCTTTCTGGCTTCTTTTCTTGCTGTTGGGGAGATTAATTGTTACATTAATTGTCATTGCTTTGTAGGTCATCTATCTTTTTCCTTTGGTTACTTCTAAGTCTTCTTTTTGACTTTGATGTTCTTCAGTTTCACATGACCTGTCTAGGTGTGGCTTTAACTTTTTTTTTCTTCTATACTATGTTTTACAAATATGTTTCAAATATTTAGCAGTTCCAGAAGAATTTTAGCTATTATGTCTAGATTTATTTTTCTCTATTCTCTCTATGCTGTTTTCTTGGAACTTGTTGGAGATAAAAACCATTTATTTTGCCTTCTACATATTTTAATAACTTTCTTTTTTACTAGTTTTCCTTTCTGTAGTCTAGTCAGTGGTTTAATTTACCTCTCAGTTCTTAATTTAAATGTATTCATTTCTAGAAATACATTTTTTTTTCAAATATGACTGTTGTATTAATAGTGATTTCTTTTAATAGTAGAGAGTTTTTGATTACTTCTTTGACACTATTATTTTAAATTTACTTTTTAAAAAGGAGGGCATGTGATGTGAGCACTGGATGTTATACTCAACTAATGAATCATTGAACACTGCATCAAAAGCTAATGATGTACTATATGCTGGCTAATTGAATTTAAATAAAAAACAAAGAAACTTATTTTCAACATTTGTCCACTACTTTTTAATCAATTTTCTCAGCTGTGAAAGGAGATAATTCTATCTAATCATTGAGTTACTGTGGGCATTAAATGAATGAATACATGAAATGTCTTTAGAATAGGCACAGATTAACTCCTCAGTAAATATTGACTATTATTATTCTCATCACCAGAAATTGTTGAGGGCTAAATCCTCTCTTAATGTTGCTCTGATGAATCTGTGTCTTTATCTCTGCATTTTCTAATTTTGGATTATGGGCTTATCTTAGAGGACTTCGTCTGTGGAAATCATTGGTGGGTTTGAGAACACATCTTTCCAGAACAGGTTTTATATTTGCTTTTGTTAGCTGCCCTAGGGATACTACCAGCCTCGGCTATTTTGGGTCCCAACTTCTCAGAAGTAGTTGTGGTTCCCAGAGATAAAATAGTATAAACTCTAGCCCTCAACCCTGATGAAGACATACAGATGGCCCAATGCTGGTAGAGTCCCAGGAATCTATGTATTTTGCTACCTGAATTCCAGGTCAAGATAAACACACTTCCCCAGCAGCTTCATATATTGGTTAAGTTTAGCCCGTAGAAGGGTCTGGCTTCATGAAGTGGCCTCAGTTCCGGGTGCCCTTATTCTGTGGGCCTGAGCATTGTTAGCTACATGTGGCCACAGATGTCCGGGGTAACAGACACAGAGACCAACAATCTACCTCAGGGCCCTGGTGGCTTCAGTCCAGAGGTGACTGCTTTTTTGTTTTTGTTTTTGTTTGTTTGTTTTGTTTTGTTTTGTTTTTTTGAGAATGTGAGTAAACAAAGTTGTGCGTTTTAGAAAAATCCCCATTACAGCCACCTTGTGATAGAGAGTAGACCTAGATGACATAAAGTAGGAGACTAAAGCAATAATCTGGTAAAAAATGATGAAACCTTGAAACAAGTCAGAAGCAGAGGCTGAGGAGGCAAGTGGAGACGGTGAGAGAAGCCTTAGGACTTTGTTAACGATTTTGAGAGCAGTGACACCAGATAACAATATCCAGTGAGAAAGTGTAGAATATTGAGTGAAAAGTACTGGGTAGAACTCTGATGTTTAAGGAAGGATCAGGATAAGAGGATCTGGTCAAAGAGACTGAGGAGGGACAGTCAGAATGACAGGAGGGAAAGCAGGAGGAGAAGTGATTTAAGCTTCTTTTCATAAAAATTTAAGGCATTACTGTTGAATTATGACTTATGCTGACCATCTATTTGACTAAATGTGGCCTGATTTAGACACTGGGACAAGTTCAATAACACAGAGATCTGTCACCTGAGCTTGGGATGATTCACTCGAAAAGCTGGCTGGGAATGAGAAAATGGGAGGCATCTTTTTAAAAGCTTTTCAGAAATGGATCTTTCTGATTGTCATTTTTCCTTCTGCCTGACTCATAATCCTACTTTCAGAATTGAGAAGGCAATAATCTCCTAAGAAGTCACTTGAACCTCAGGGAAGGGGTTCTATTACTCAGCAAGCACCTTACTGATGTCTAGTCCTAATATTTTAGTGTTGCTACTTGAGATACGTGTAACTTTTCTGAGTGTATATATTTTAAATGACTGATCTTTGAACTTATGAAATGTTCTGTAAAGAAATTACCTTATTTGTGTGTGTGTGTGTATGTGTGTGTGTGTGAACTAATCTGGCCAATTAAGTAGTCTTGACTTCTTTTTTTCTTCCAGAACTTGAGAGAGTAGAAATGTTTTTGTTCTTGGAAAACCATTTCTGATAACTGTTCTTAATAGCTGTTCTTCTAAGACATTTGGTTATATTTTGAGAAATTGTGGAATGTCTTAGTCTGTTGAAGCTGCTATAACAAAATACCATAGACCAGGTGGCTTATAAGCAACAGAAATTATTGCTCACAGCTCTGGGGACTGGACGTCCAAGATTAGGGTGGCAGGACAGTTACACGACGGGCCTCTTCTGGGCACAGACTTTTTGTATCCTCACATGGTGGCAGGGGCTGGGGAGCTCTGTGGGATCTCTTTTATAAGATCCCCATGACCTAACTACCTCCTAGAGACCCTACTAATGAACACTGTTACTTCTGGAGGTTAGGACGTCAATATGTAAATTTTGGGGAGACACAACTTTCAAGCTATAGCAAGGAAGGAATGTTAATTTTTAAACTCAGTTTTTAAACCTTTGCTAGCAACTCCCAACAGCACAGGAAAAAGCATTCATTTACCAAAACGGGCGTCCTAGAAGGCATAGTTTTTTGAACTGAATTAAGTGGATGCTCAGCAAAGTAGAAAAAACTGCAGATTCAGCCTACTGACATGAAGACAAAGCTCACAAGAGACTGATGTAGACAAGATGTCAGTTCGTTTTTTGGCAATGTCTGTGAGAGGGACCAGAGATGCATGTTAGACTTCCCATTCTGTTTTCTCTGTTAGCAAGCTGAGTGGGAAGCATATTATCAGAAGAATGTGTAGCAAGGTTGTGATCCAACCTAGGGGTCAAGTTACATAATGATAATATTTAGTTGTGTTAACTTTTGAGAGTCTTTGTCTGTATTTATAATTAGTTTAAATGTGCAAATCTGATGAAATACTCGTGATGGCTTGTCGGGTACCTCTTCTCTTGTTTAGTGCATGTGTGTGTCTGTGTTTCCATAGCGGTTTAACTCACATTCTAATGGATTTTTAAAATTATAAATAATGTGTATATTTTACATTTAAATGTTCATTTATACATTGTCTTAGACCTGGAATGCCAGTTCCATGATTCTCTAGAAGAGGGATTAGGAAACGTTTTCTGTAAAAAGCTAAGTAACAAATATAAACTCTGCCATTGTTGTACAATACCAGCTGTAGTTCATTTGTAAACAAAATTTTACTTATATAAGCAGATAGTGGGTTAGATTTTACTAACCTTTGTTCTAGAATAGTGTCTGACACATGAGAAGAGTCAAAAATCCACATACACACAATATCTGGAATAAATGAGTCATGATACGTAATCATTGACTATTTGTTCAAGGATTATTAAGTATCTGGCACTGTGTTAAGTGATCCATGTGCGTTTTCTCATTTAATTTATTTGTCCTACAAAGTCCTACAAATGAACAAAATACCAAAATAGCATGGCTTATATAAGAAAGAAGATTATCTTTTTGCACATATATGGAGATGTGTGAGCAATCCATCCAGTTTGTTGACAGCTGTAGTATTATAAGGCATCCAGGTTCATACTATTTTGTTGTGCTGCCATCTTTATCCACGTGTTTCCTCTTAAGGGCAAAATGACTGCTCATACCCAGTCATCACATATGACTCCAGCCATCAGAAAGAAAGAAAAGGTGAAGTGTCCTTCTCCCTTTCTCTTTACAGAGAGCTTCTGAATTTGTACATACCTTTTGTGCTTCATCTTATTTGCCAGAACTTACTTCCCATGGCCACACCTCCCTGCAGAAAAGGGTGGATATTGTTGCATTTATTTCAGGCAACCGTGTGTCCAATTTGAAATCCGGGTTACTAATATTAGGAAGATGGGTTGGGACAGATAATGGGAGTTAACTGATAGTTTTGCCATAGTTGAAACATCATTATTTCTAGTTTTCGGAGAAGGAAGCATAGACACAGGGAGGTTCAGTAACTTGCCTGAGGTAAAGAATTAGAGGAGCACAGATTCTGGGTGAGCAAGCCAGCTCTCTGGAAACTTTAAAGAGTCTTTCTATGTTGGAAGCCATTCTCTCTCCTAAGAGAGATGTGACCTTTTCTGGCCCCTTATGGGTTGTTATTTTAAACTTTACTCTCCATTGGAAACTTCATTTCTTTCGAGTGTTTTAATACCACTTTAATGTTACCTTGACTGCCTATAATATGCATAAGTTATCTGAATGGAAACATTTGGTTTTGATGTAATTTACCCCCTGAGGAATAGCGTGATGGTAAATTTCTAAAGGGAACTTTACAAAAAGTCTCTGTGAAGAGGAGACAGATTGATGGTACCCAAATCATGATCATGGTGCCTTGTGGCCACAGTGCTGAGTGTGTCATAACATGTTCATATTTGCAGTAAATCAGTTTGCAAAAATTTCATGATGAAAATTCTCTATTTAGAAGAAATTTACTGAATAATGGGGTGATGAATAAGATGATACAACCATTATTAATAATGATAAGAAAAGTTTGTATTTCAAGAGTTGCCTGTCCATTTTTACCTAAAATCATCAGAAATTCAAATTGCCCTTTCAAATTTTTATACTTAGATTTTCAGCATAAACCAAGAACCTAAAAACTTTCAAGAAGAGATTATCAACCATTTTCTCATTTGGTTGTTGTCTAGCTCTTAGAAGTAGAATATTCAAGAAAATGACCTCTTAGCTATTTCAAAATTTTGTTATATTCCTTCTTTCCCCCCTTCCAGTTTGGACTTATTTTTGCTTTTACTGAAATGGTGTTATCATTTTTACACCAATTTCTGACAAAGCTTACTGTTAGTTCTGACAAAAGCCCATGTTTATTAAAAATGCTTTATCGATTTATTTCTACATAAATGGCAATAGAGGACTCCTAAAAATCTGTCATATCGAATAATAATCCCTTTCCTTGTTCGAGCAGCTGTCAGAGCTCAGCTCTCATTGCCTGAAACTTCAGAGCTCTAACCATGCTTACATGCATTTTGCACACATGTGTACCTGGTTATCAATATGCAATTTAAACAAGTGGTACTGAGCCAATTTCTGAAAAGAGAATCCAGTTTCTGTTGCAACACTTCATTCTGATATTTCTAAATTAAAGAGCAATTTCAAAGCAGGAATGTTTTCTTACCATATTAGATCCTAGGGACTGACTACAGAGTCAAGTCCTTGGACATGTATGATTAAATAGTATTCATTTAAGTAAATGAAATGAAAAAGAAAATTTCTTGTCTGGTGTTAAGATGATGTAGACAGAATGCTCACCTTTCTTAAGATTCTTTACTAAAAAGACATACAATATATAAATGACTAAAAATTAGGATTTAAAAATACAGTATTTCTTTTATATTTCTCCAAAATCTCAGTATTGCAATAAAGTAATGTATCAGAAAGGTCATTTATTTATATCAAGTATGTATCAACCCTGAGATGACTGTTCTTGATACTATGCACATGCCTCATGTTTTCAGAAATATTTATTTTTTGATTGCTCTGTCATCAACCAATATATATAATATATAAACCAACCAAATATAAAAGAATTACGCTCTTTTATATTTGGCTGGTGTGTATGTTTAATTGGAGGTTGCCTGCATGCTGAAATTCTGAGGACCGTTTTCACCAACGCACTGTTTCATTCTGATTAAGCCGCATTGTATTTTATTCTTGCTCAAGGAGTATCCTGCCCTCAGTCCTGTTTCCTTTCACCTCTTGGCCAAAGAACTGCATCATTTCATAGTGAGAAGAGTACATTAAAAAGCACAATAATAATAATAATAATAATAAATGTTAATCAAAAAACTGCATGTGTCTTTCTGATTGTGCCAGTGTTGTGGTATTCAATTATGCAATTTTCATTGGCATATTAATCATCTTTTCAACAAACAAGCCAGCGTTAATTAAAGCAAACCATGGATAAAGACATGTTGCCGGATCATCATTCCGTTTATCACAGTGCACAGGCTGGCCGTTAAGTAAATTCCGGACTGTGAGATGAATTTCAATGTTGGCTTCATCTTTGTTGTTGTTGTTGTTGTTGGGAGTTTGAATGCAACTCATCTAACAATAATAACAACAAACTTCAGACTTCACAAGAGAAAGATGAGTTTGTTTGTAATTAATGGCAAAGAAAGAAAGATAGAATAGCTGCCCGCTTCATATGTGGAATTAGGCTATTTACAACCAAATAATTTTTGAAGATTTTCCATTTCTTCCTTTAACTCCGAGTACCGGAATGACAGGGTTGCGTCGCAAATTTGTTTCCTTACATCTGCCTTGCAAAAAAGTATTCTTTGGTAGAGAGTGAGTACACGTTTGTAGTTTATGTGCAGAAATCAGTATTTTCGTAAAAGGAGTATATCATGATGGGTGATATTTAAACATACTGAATTTAATTCCTTGAATTTTAATTAAAATAAAATATTTGTTGGACATACAGCACAAGCCATCACACTTTCTGTATTCTGTGCTCAGCTACAGTGTTCTTCAACTCTGGTTATTTTAGAATTGTTCTCAATCATTAAGAGTAGATCCAGTCTTTCAGAGCCTACACATACCAGTAATAATCACCATGGAAGGGACAAATCAATTTAACAAATTGTTTTGCAACAAAGAAAACCAAATATGTTTGCTGTTTTATTATATACTTATAAGCTGTGCATGAGACAATAATTTTAATTAATCTTAAAACACAAGTCTCCATAAATGCATCCATTGTTTGTGCTTTTAAATAAATGATAAAATTTCCACATGCTAATTAGCTACATGTCAACTACATATGTGTTTCTCCAACCTTAAGCCTTTTGACACCTTGTACTAAAATTCCACTACAGGTCTCACTGCCTGAATCCCAGATTACCTCTAATAATGTGAAAACTGGTATTGATCTTTCTAAAATATGTGAAACTGGAAAAATATTGTGTTATACAAAATAGTATTTACACATTTATTTTGCTTTTGAATTATATATATATATATATATGTATATGTATATATATATGTGAAAAAATATGTGTGAGGGGAAAATGATCAACAAAATATTTGTAAAATATTACAAAACTAAGAAATATTTTACTACTATCAGAGTAAAGAAATATTGTGAATTTTTAATTATTTGCTAATGGCTCTGTTTAGCTCATGGCGGTAATTGTATTTTTTAAAATAGAGTTGTTGAATAGTAAATGTAATAGTACAAATAAAATTCCTGGCACATGATAAGCCCTCATTAAGTGATACTGATTAGTAATGATTGTGATTAGAAGAGAAACTTCTGTTCTGAAATTAATGTAAATAAATATAAGTGAGAATTTTTATAGATTTTATAATTTTCAAATACAACCTATATTTGTGAACTGCAAAGTAAAATATAATATACAAATACAGAATAATTAATGCCCTACATTTGCAACTGTTGGTGATGCTTAGTGGATTTGCTTCCTAATTTTATGTGGTACTTTGTGAATTTCTTAATTGACTCAGTTTTCTTAGACTCTGAGTTGACATAAGACCTTAATCATTTCCTTTTTGGGGAGGCAACATTTATAAGAAGTGATATGGTAAGAGTTAAAGGTGTTTAAATATATCTTGCTTTGAAAATGCTGTAAATCTAATTATTTTTTCTTAATGACTTCCATTGCAAAGTAAAAGTTCTTACAGAATATAGGTTGATCCTAAGATTTCTCGTTAGTAATTTGGCCTCATATGAGGCTCTGAGCTTCTTTCCTTGTCTGCATCCCAAAATTTAATGTAGCAGCTGCTTTGTGTACAAAGAAAACCGGATAATTCTTGGAGGTGCTGATCTGTGCTAGAAATTCTGGCAGTGGGATATAGAAGGGATCAGAATTTTTGGAAAAGTAAGTGGTTATAAGTGACAATTATTTCCAGATTAAACCCAGGAGAAAGATGAAATCCCTGTTTTTCACTCATTCTCCCTAGAGATTTGGACAATCTTCTTACCTCATGCTACATGGCATACCCTGGGAGTCTTATGAGAAGTACTTCTTTTGCTCCATTCATGACATCAGCTGATGATGTCATGCTAAGGTTGTGGTAGACACATACAGGTTGTAGATGCGCTTATCCCATCTTCCCACCTTGGCCTCAGTTCCACGTAGTGGCATTAGCTACTCTGACCCAAAGTGATATTCCAAGCCATCACCTTTTCCTGCAAGCCCTTAACAATATTTTCTCCAATAGATAGATCTCCCAGGAGACAGACAAGCAGTTAATGTGTCCTCTGATTTATATATTACATTGCTTCTAACTAGTCTTTGCCTTTCTTTTTCTTTATGCCCTCTTTATAGAGGGTTCTTTATAGCAACCCTTCTAGAAATTATCCCCTTATTTATTATTATTATTATTATTATTATTGCTGTATTTTCCCCTGATTATCTGTATGGTACGATAACAAACTTCTCAAATATGTGAATTGTCTTGCCCGCTAAATCCAAGAGCCCCCTTATTCCTTAATTTATCCAACCTTCAAAACAGCTAGTTGTTCTAGTTGTCCTTCTCTTCCTCAACCAGTTGAAACTCCTTAATGTGAGTGTTCCGTAAGATCTCTTCTCAACCCTAGCTGCCAATTACCCTGTGCATTCTCTGGTCTCACCCATACCTAGGGCATCACTAGGACAGTAACTTCCGAATCTGGATCTCTAACCCAGATCCTACTTCTAGGCTGCTCCTGAAAAAATAACCCCCAACTCATCTCAGACTCAACATATCTAAGACTGATTTTGCAATTTCTCTTCTATATCTGTTTCACACTACACTTTCCAGTGAGAACCACCACCGTGTATCTATTACCGAAGCTTAAAAAACATGGTGTCATCCTTGAGTCCTGGATATCCCCCTTCCACTAGTAATCCCCATTCAAATTCTGCAGAAGTATTTTTTTTTTCTTTCCCTCTTTCTCTTCTCTTGACTCTCTCTCTCTCTCCAGTGATTTTGCCTTCATAAGGCTTTGAATTTTTTATGTGGGACTCTTGCCCTGTCCCCTACTATAGGCCTTTCCGTCCTTTGCCTAGAATGTCCTCTCATTCCTTCTGGACCTCTGGCTCATCACATTGTCCCTCAATGAGATATCTAGATCAGTGGTTTTCAAAATGCAGGCAGTCTCTGGTTTAAAAGCAACAGCATCACCTGGAAATTCATTAGAAGTGCAGATTCTTAAGATCTGCAGAATCAAAATGCCTGAGGGTAGGACTAGGCTTTTCACAAACCCTCCAGGGACTCCAGATGCATGTCAACATTTGAGAACCATTGGTCTTGGCTAGGACTTAGCAGACCTTTTCTGTTCAGATTCATACAGTAAATATTTTAGGGGCCAGGAGGCAAAATACTTTGAGGGCCAGGAGGCAAAATAAAAAATATTGTGTGGGTACTTATATCATAATGAGGGGGAGAAAAGTCCACAACATTTTTATTGATGATATGCAAATTTTTATTTATGGACACAGAAATTTGAATTTCATATGATAGCCATGTATCATGAAATATGTTCCTTTTTAAAAACCATTTAAAAATATAAAAACCATTCTTAGCTCAAGGCAGCATCCCTTGTGTGCAGTAACTACAGCTTATTAGATGATGTATTGTCAACAGAAAATACTCCGCCTGCCTCAATACCATTTGCTCTGTGGATAAAGGAAGAAAAGAATACATTGGAGGGCAGAACATGCCATGTTTTTGTGACTCCTCCACTAATTTATTTGATATGTTTCCTAATTTTAAGCTATTTCCTTTTGTTTGTAGGAATTAATTTATTAACTGGGTTTTTTTTGTTGGCTTATAAATAGCCATATGATTGAATTCATTTTATTCATTTCTTCTCCGCCTTTTAAGAACACCCCTGTTTCCGCTCCTCCTCTGGGCTGCACCAGCTGCAGGAGCGGCGCTTTTTAGGCGAGGTGTTTCCAGTTACTATTTCGTGGTTTTGTTGCTGGGGAAAAAGAGGAAATGGATCTTGAGTCTCTCTCACACGTCGGGTTTTCACTTCAGGTTGTTTCCACTCCTGAGAAACTTCTGCGGCCGGTTCTCATACGCTGCTGAACCTTTAGTCACGGCTCATCTGTTTTCATCACACCACTTACGTTTGTTTGACTTTTTATTTTTTGAAATAATTTTAGGCTAAAAGTTGCAAGAACAGTACGGAGAGCTCCCATACACACATTACTGGCTTTCTCTAATGTTACCCTTTCACATAACCATATTAGGATTCTCAACAGCAAGAAATTAACATTGATACAATGCTATTGGCGAACCTAATAGGCTTTATTGATATTTCATGGTATTTTTTTTTCCAGCTGACGTGCTTCTCCTATTCTGAGACCTGTGCCACAGTTCCACACTGCGTGTGTATTTCATAGTTCCGTGCACCCGTGCATCTGTGGTAGTTCCTCAGTCTTTCCTTGTCTCTCACGACACTTTGCAGAGTCGTGTTCAGTTATCTTGCAGGGTGACTCTCAGTTTGGGCTTGGCTAATGTTTTCTCATGATTAGATTGAGGTGATGCATTTTGGCAAGAATACCAGGAAAATGATATGGTGCCTTTCTCAGCGTTTCATGTCGGGCAGCACGCAATGTTGATAGGTCTTATTGTTGGTAATGCTGAACTTGATCCCTTGACTACGGTGATGGGTGCAGGCCAAGCGTTGCATTTAAGGTGATCCCACATCATTGGAAATGCCTCTTAAAGCATTTTGATGTTAAACCCTGAATAACATAATCTATAATAAAGTCTGATGGCAACAGTGAGCAAAGGGTTTTTTTTTTTTTTTTTAACAAAATAAACAAAAGGCTAAATAAGAATTTGGTATCATTGAGCTATTGTTTGAGACACGGGGTAGTGAGAAAAATGGACATGTGCTGCCAACATTGTCAAGGCATGGCATGGTCTAAGTTAGACAAGCTTCTTATCCGTACTTTGTTCACATTGAAGAAAATAAAACGTGTGCACCCTGAATTACTCTTTTTACTTCAGAATTGTGCTTGAAGGAAGGGAGGAAGAAGATTATAAAAGCAGAAGCTTAGTCTCTGATAGAGTGGTCACCGAGAAAGAGTTTTGCTGGAGTGGATTCATGGCTAGGAAATTGAGGGCAAATCCTGAGTCTCCATTTCACTATTATTTATTAGAATGCTGAAAGAATAACAAAGATACTCTTGAGTTGGAGGTAAACTAAATGATAATAATTAAAAGTGTTCTTTATGTATTTACATATCTGTAATACGTATATAGTAGAATGCATGTATATGGAATAATCTTGATAATGAAGTTGGTATCATTTAGAGAGTTTTCCATAGATATCCCACTTGATTTTCTTTTTCTTTCTTTTTTTTTAAAGATATTATTTATTTATTTGACACAGAGAGAGAGAGAGATCACAAGTAGGCAGGCAGAGAGGTGGGGGGAAGCAGGCTTCCTGCTGAGCAGAGAGCCCGATGCGGGGCTCGATCCCAGGACCCTGAGACCATGACCTGAGCCGAAGGCAGAGGCTTAACCCACTGAGCCACGCAGGCACCCCTTGATTTTCTTTTTATTAGTTTCATTACATGTTTATTGACCATATACTGGGTCACCAGTGTGGTGCCATGTTCTCCTATTTCTTCTTAGAAAGGCAGAAAAGAATTCCTGGAGAAGAATTAAGAATATCTTATACCATAATATACTTTGCACAATTTCCATTGTAGCCATTAGTATTTTGTTATTGATTTACATAGCTGTCTTTTCTCTAAGCCTCTGCCTTTGCTTTTTTATGTATCTGTCATCTAGTCTTAACACAGTTAAATCACTGGAAAAAGGAGTAAATTAGCAGCATTGAGATGTGGAGAGAAGAGCATATGCAAAGATGTGATGTTAATGGGGCGCCTGGGTGGCTCAGTGGGTTAAAGCCTCTGCCTTCAGCTCAGGTCATGATCCCGGGGTCCTGGGATCGAGCCCCGCATCGGGCTCCCTGCTCAGCGGGGAGCTTGCTTTCTCCTCTCTCTCTGCCTGCCTCTCTGCCTACTTGTGATCTCTGTCTGTCAAATAAATAAATAAAATCTTAAAAAAAAAAAAGATGTGATGTTAAGAGGAAGCATGGAATTGTGGGAGCCTGTACACAATGGATGGGAGGATACACAATGAAATTGGCACAGCAGACAGGGGAATGAGTAAGAAGTGCCATGCATGCTATGCAAACAAATTTTAGACTTGATCTATAAGTGATGGGGATGGGAAGCCATTGAGGCCAGCCCGCTAATAGCTTCTTTTTTTTTTTTTAAGATTGTATTTATTTATTTGAGAGTGAGAGAAGGAGAGAGAGCAGGAGCCGGGGAAGGGGCAGAGGAAGAAGCAGACTCCCCACTGAATGGGGAGCCTGATGTGGGGCTTGGGGCTTGACCCTGGGACTTCAGGATCATGACCTAAGCCCAAGGCAGACGCTTAATCTACTGAGTCATCTGGGTACCCCCAGCCCATTAATGTCTAATTAACTCATAGAGAGAGTAGTGAATTTTAATTAGAAGGCAGCCCAGTTTCTCACATCTTGCAGGCACTGGCCTTGCAGGTCAGTGTAGTAAGTTTGGAAGTGTAATTAGAAGGTTTAGGAAGAGCAACGCCTCTTCATATCTGAACACGAAGTCAACTCCAGGAAAAATGTAAATTAGGCATAATTTTCTTTGATATACTCTGTCTCTGCTCTCCCCGCCTCTCCCTGCTCCTGTTCTCCACTCTTAGCCCTTCTCTTCTCCTGCCCCCAACACCTCGCTGCTACACAGATACACCTACTTTTTTTCTTTCACAATTCAGAGAACGCAACTTTCCAGTAGATTCCAGAAAGAAAAGATCGAAAAGGTGGAATGATTGACTGATAATCACACCCTGAGACTTTGTTCACTTTTATAAAGAGAATGTTTGCAAACCAAAGTGAACTCATCGTTAGTGCAATTTCAGGCAGTAATTGCCATAAATTGGAATAAAATATATCTGAAAGTGAAAAAGGAAATTCTAAGAATTTCATAGAAGGGCAAAATTTTAAGATCAGATTCCCTTGTTGTCCCTGTTTTCCACTTTTCATTCTTCTTCATTCTTCTTCTTTTTCATAACTCACAGATAATCTAAAAGCTTAAACTTTATTCTATAATATTTATTTTTTAACCCCTCCCACCACGTATTGATTGTTGTATTTCCAGCCAAAACTGATTGGCTCAGAAGGGATCCAGGAGTTTTTGCAAATGGCAGTTGTAAGAACAGAGAGAAGGAGCGTTTTGTGGGGGAACAGGTGAGAATGGGGGGGGTAAATTCACAGTAGGGGGTAATTAGAAATGTAGTTTTGCAAAAAAAAAAAAAGAAGAAATGTGTTTGCAGTTACAAGATTAGAGTCAAGCCTTCTTCATAGTCATCACGAAGCAGTTCTCACATGGAAATTTTATATATTGGATAAAAAACACAGTCGTTTGCAATTCCAAGTCACCAGATAATCTTGCATATATTTTGTTTTGCATTTGGTTAAATGACTGTTGTCTATATAATAAATTTATTTATCCAAGACTCTTCAATTGCAGGTTTTAATTTTCATGAACTGTTTTCTGTACATTATTCAATAAATATTCAAAATTTTTGTTATGGTGTGAGGTTATAACTGTGATAATTTAATAATTTCTCCCTTGTGGTGCCCTTTATGATCCAATAATTGCACATTATTTAGCCTGCAGAATAGCATGCTATGTGTCAGCATCAGAAGAATATGTCTCTAGAAATTATTGATAGAATACTTCTTTTAAACATAAGATAAGGAAGTATCCTGCTCAAATTTAAGAATAAACACAGCTTGGTTGGATGTCAGTATAAACCAAACACTTAAGAAATATTTCTAAATAAAGTGAGTGTATGGCATTTTTATATTTACAACTAAATGAGGTGTCATTTCTGGCCTGAATCCACATTATATGTATTTTATAATTTTTTTTCCAAGAACAATAACATTCCTGTTGGGTGAGGGATTTTGACAGCTATTAAAATGAATAACAATATTGATTTTTTTTTTTCCGGAATATAACAAAAAGAGAGACAAGTTTTGGTTTTAGGAAATGAATAATATATGGGTTATTGGCTAAATACATTGTAATATAAACCTGAGTTTAATCTTATAGTATTTAAGAAACTATAATCACAAACACATTCTGTCTAAACATAAACCTATGGTTGCTTTTTAATAATTTCTGTCTTACAAATCTCATTGAAGTATTTGCATCAATAAAAAAATACTTACTAATGCTTTAGTTAAAGACTCATTAGAATGATAATCTAGAGAATCTCCATACAAACAAAAACTTAGGATAAATACATAGATTGGTAATATTTTTTTAAAACTACGGAGGCTAAAAATAATAATTAAAAAACTATGAAAGCTGATAAAATTGAAAAAATAAAGATTAAAAATTTACTCAAAATTTGTTAAGCATCAGTTTACTTCTAGAATTATTGTTTCAAAAAAAAAGTTAACAGAAATTTAAGAGAAAGCGATTCATTAATACAAATGATCAAATCTGAATTTGTAAAGACAGTTGTCACTGTACCAGTTTCCAACCCTTAGAGTTTTCCTATTTCCGTCCAAAGGTGTTCTAGCAAGGGCAATTATTTCATTGTGTAATTCAAAGTATGAATTTGCTTTTCACTAAGCATTGATAATTGAGCTATAAATTTCAGCAATAAGACAATCTATACAAGCTTTGTAAAAAGATAATAGCTTCTTTTATTAAATGATTATCTAATCTAAATAATGTTCCCTATAAAGAATGGGTAAAAAAAATATGTAATATTGGGGCAAGATTTAAAGAAATTAAACCACTTAGTACAGCATTATACTTAAAATTGATTCATATAACTAAATATTAGTAATAGTGTGTATATATATATATATATATATATGTATATATATATATATATATATGTATATATATATATATATCCCTCTCAAGGCCATCTTTTCTATCTCCCTGAAGAATGTCGGAGTTTATGTATACATATTTCCTGTGAGTTCTGCTTATTTTCTGAGACTTTTTAGGTATTTTGAGACTTGCAGCTTTATAGTTTTTTTTTTTTTTTTGCCATGAAAAATTTTGGATTGTTTTAACGCTTCTAACTGCTTTTGTTTTAAGTGCAATTTATTTCCTATACTCTATTCCCTTATTTTATTGATATAAAGTACTGTTTTCCTTAAGGAACAAACAAGGTGTACTCTGCGTCTAATTTGACATAGATTGAGACTAATCTGAACTTTGCCACCAGTTCTTAACTTTCAGTGCATCCCTTCTCTTGTTGTTTTTATATTTGCTATTTATTGACTTTAATTCTAGCCGCCATCTTCCTTTTTATATCATAACTTTATTAGCAATAGACTTAATTAACTTCTGTTCAGTTTATAATTTTGCATTTTATCTGTATAAACTATATTGCAAAAGGTCTTTCTCCAATATCCTTTTGAAATTTTCAAACATGTTAAATTAGTAAAATTAAGAATGGTAATTTAATTTAATTTGAATTAATTAATATAATTTAAATTCAAAGAACACTAATAGATTCTCTTGTTTTCTGGTTAATCACCATTATTTATGCCACTATGCATCAAAGTTTACTATATATAAAATAAATATGCATTTTTACTTATATTAAGAATGGAAAGGACGACATGAAATAAAAGTCTAAGTGAAAATAGATATTGATAGTAAATGTACAACAAATTAAATGTGCAATATTAAAGTAAGATGGCTCATATCAGGGAAGAATAATGACTTAGAAAATCTTTTTAAGAACAAGCTTTCTTTGAGTAATACCAGGATTACTCAAGAAAAGTTCAGTTTATAATATGGTAGAGTTAATTATACCCATTTTGAAAGCATGGGAAGTGAGATTAGATTAGAAGAGGAAATAAATTGTAAATAAAGAGACAGAATTAAAATGTAAGAATTGAAGATATATGCTAAGGATATTAAAAGGTTGAAACTGACATCTTATTAATTACTATGCAGGGAAACATTAAAAGGGCAGGAAAAAAAAAAACCACCATTTATGGGAAAAGTAGTGACCATCCTTAAAAAAGAAAGCGAGATTAAAAAGACGATCCTGGTAATTACAGACCAGTCAACTTAACTTTGATACCAAGGCAGATACTAGAGCCAATCAGCAAACAATCAATTTACAATCATCTAGAAGAGCAAAAGTTAGTGGGTAGCAACCAACATGGTTTTGTGAAGAGCAAATTGTGCCAGGCCAATTTAATTTCCTTCTATGATAGAGTGACAGGCCATGTAGATAAGGGCAAAGTAATAGATGTAATCTATCCGGACTTCAGTAACGCTTTTGATTCCTCTCCACATGACATTCTCATCAACAAGCACAGAAGATACGGTCTAGACCATAGTTTGGTTAGTTGAGTGCACAGTTGTCTGTGGATTCACGCTCCACGACTGGTTATCAATTACTAGTCCTCATCCACAAGGGTCCTCTGGATCTGCATATGAGCAGGTTGGTGTTAGTAAGACAAGTTATGTTTCCTTTGATGAAGATAGAATTGGGCTAGCATAGATGCACATTAAGCCAAATCCCTTTTATACCAAAAGGAGAGAGCCCAACTTTAGCTGTGTCTTGTATCTTATGGGCACATCTAAGAGATGATGGTCCAGCAAATGAAGAACAGGCGAACAGAGTGAGTTTTACTCATTATTCTTCAGTCATAACTATTATTCTAAGGTGGGTAAATGGTAACAGGTAACTGTTAGTATTCTGACAGTCTCCCTGGGAGTAAATTTTCTTCTTAAACTCTTCATCTTCAAAGAAAGTCACTAGAAGAGAGTAAAAGAAACCTTTTATATTAAACAGGAGAAAATGTTGATATATAATGACCCAGAAAGAACTGTATGAAGCACCTTTATCCTGACCTAGATCATAGATTTGAGAACATTTAGTTTACAGATCATATGATGGTCAGTAATAAAAAAAAATGTTAATAACTTTGTAGATAAGAAAAAATTTCCAAACAATTTTGATACTTTGGGAAAATAGTCTATGGAAAAAACAAGATAAAGGTCATGGGAATGAAACAGATAAAAGATAGGAAAAAGACTGGCTTGGCTCTTCACATTGGTAATAGGCTCCAAAATATCAGTGACTGATACTTGGATATCTGTGAGCAGGGTCATGTGATAATATTATTAATGAATTAACAAGAGAGTGCCCTGAAAGCTAAACATTCTCAGATTTTATTTGTGGAGTGGAAGTATTAAAAACGAATATTTATTAGCACACATTTCCACTGACCAGTGACAAGCACTCCTTAAGGAAAGTATTATTCATCTGCATTTTGTAATTCCTCACTGAAAGCTGTTGGAGTAAAAAAGGTATGTAGTAGAGGAGGGAAACATATTTTATCAGAACTCACATTCATAATGACCTAGAAAACAATGGCTTTTACGTGATTCAGTGATTAACCTGATTCCTTCATTCACAGCAGATGAATTCTGGGCTTCATTAGTCCCTACAGTTTCTGCTGGGTATTTATCCACTTTTGTGGCACCATTTGGACCCTGTGATTTTGTGAATAGCATTCCTCTGCTGATAGTTGATTACAGCTGCCCTTATTTTAAAAACATTTGTATTCTGTGGATTTTCAAGAAATAACCAGCAGGACTTTCTTAGAGATAACTCCCCTAGGATTAAATCCAAGGGAGTGGTTCTTAAACATTTTTCTTCCCCAACTCCCTGAGAGTTCCTGCCAAGAGCACTGCCCATTTCATCCCTCTTAATTGCATACAGGAAGACAGAAGAGGATATTATCATCTCGTCTTTATTTAGTCTAGGGGAACACAAGATTGCTCAGTGACTATGGTCAACTCAGAGTTAGTTGATAAGCTGTGGCAAGAGCAGAGGAGAAATGGAAGAAGTTTGGAGACAGACAAATACTGCCTTACACTTAACAAGTAGGAAAAACTTTGGCTTCATTTCCCACATAGAATTTGGAATTTCCTAGTGATGTGTAGAAAAATTACATTTAGGAAATTTAAGAAACTCTTCAAAGAGAAATCACAGAAATGATGGCATTACAACTTCAAGAGCCTTCTTAAATGGGAGGTCATTAACCACAACAGTGCCATAATACTTTTTAATTTGATTCATGTGATAGGTTTCCAGTTCCTATCCCCAGTTAAAAAGATTATCAGTTAAACAGATATTGATGCAACATGTAGAAATAAGGGATATTGTGACAATGCAAAGTCAGTCATTACCCTAGGATCAGTGTATGGAGTTAGCACATGAGCTGGTAAATGGCAACCTCGATCTAACACCATATTATAATGATTTTTAATAAGAACTAGATCTTTCTGGTGCTTACCTTAACACACCCTGTTGAGTCCTTATTTTTATTCAATTTATTTGGGTTCCTAGGGAAGAGGAAAATTAAGAGAGAACGATTTATAGTATCTAATTGTGTTTCTTATAAATTAATGTCAGAATAATATTTCCTTATGGTGAATTAATGTAGAATTTCAGACGGGAAAGAAGTATGAATAAATGTTACCAATAATTGCTTTGAAATAAACATATGTGACTATGTGAGACTATCAGTCTAATCTGCATGTATAAGGGGACGGTAGACAGCATGTTATATGGAAAAGTGCACAGGCTTGGAATCACACAGACCTGGGTGTGAATCCTGATTCTCCATCATTGTTTCAGCTTTCTGAGCTTTAGGTTTTTCAGCAGCAAAATGAAAGTAATTGCATGTATTCTGCGATGCTGGCTGCTGTGAGAAATAAAAGACGAAATATGTTGGGAAAGAAAGAAAAGCAAACCTCTCCTTAAAGCCCACACAAAGTAGGTCTGCTATAAATCGTTCCATAGTTACTTTGTTACTATGGAAAGTACCAGCAACAGAACTGTTGAAGAACTACAGCTTTCAGTCAGATTGATTTGAGTCTACAGAAACAAAGAGACAACTAGCGCGTACTGGAATGTTTAAATCGCTTAGTTCATTTTCTGTGTATTTACCATACAAACAGATATAAACTCAAAGTAATAGTTGTTGTAGAAGATCTTTACCTCATGGAGAAAATTGATCCCCAACACAACAAATGCATATTAAATGGTGTCTAAAGCACACTTTTTTTTTTCCCTGATGACAGTCTAGTGAAGTCAGTAATTGTATAGTATTTGACTTTTGCTGTTTTTAGAATTAATCAAATGCTACTTTGTTTCACTATAAATCATGGAAGTAAGAAAGATTGTAGAGTTCTGTAACACCTCAAATATAGTAATAACTACTCCTTGAAGAAAATTGATAATGGCTAAAGTAATGATTAATCAGTGGTAATCAATGAGATATATATAGCCAATTTATACACAAAAGGTAATAAAATGTCATACTATAAATCTCTTTTATGTCCATCATATAAAGAAATTTTAAAGTTTCAAATTCCAATAATAATAGACTATGACATAAAACATATGAAGAATGTTTTACCCTGTGTTTGACAGAAATATTTTATGGAAGAAGAACATATTGTAACTCTTTCTTTAACTGAAGGATATTTTTTAAAACAGGAATAAATCTGTTTCCAAATCATACATAGTGAGGAAGAAAAAAAAAAAAAGGTGCCTTCCCCAAAGTCAAGTGTAAAGAAACACTGTAAATATCATGAATAAATGTCACCTCCTCGCAGTATTAATAAATGGGGAAATAAAGCATGTCTCTTATCTTTTTTGGCATAATTTAAGATAGTTTATTATTTTGGAGCAGCAAGCAGTGAGCACTTGTTAGATATCATCATTTGGTCACAGATTTGTAAATATATCAATTCTGTGCTGAGAGAAGGATTATCCTCAACCTACTCCACTGAAAATAATTACAGACATATTCATAACTGTTTTGAACATAGGACTTTCATTAGGTTTTCATCTGTATTCATATATGCAGAGTTTACTATAAGGGGTTATTTTGTAAGTGTTTTATAACATTGAACCCTAAATTTTCTCCATTATGAGGTAAAATCATTTAATTCAGATTTTATTAAAAAAACTAAATGTGGTATTTAAAAAGAAAACTACTTTTTATTTTAAACCTTTTCTTTTGCAGCTCCTGAACCTCTCTCCAAGATATGTTACACTGGGAATATTTTGTTCTGTTGTCTATTGCTATCAGGATAGAAACTTGATTGAGAAATATCTTTAAATAAAATTCCATGCATTGCATATTATTACTTAGAAGTCATTTTAAATAATTCATTATAGATGTTAAAAAAAATAAAAAACAGGTAAAACAATAGGGTTGAAGTAGATCCCTTGAAGGTATAATAAGAGATGATTTTGGAAATGTAGAGAGAGATGAAGGCAGAGGGAACCATGTAAGTCAGACCAAGACCCAAGATTAAAATTCATTCCGCCAAACATTTTGCTGTTAGAATTAATAAGATGATTTTATACTTTTTAACCGAAGAGATTGTAAATAGGTTACCAAAAAGATAGTTTTATCTATTTGCATTAGTATATATAACATATCCATATCTTAAAATGTATCCTATGTGTTTCTGAAATGCTGCAGACCACATGAATCATTGAGTACAAATGATCTTGGACTAGGAGTGAATGCCTATGTCTATGATAACTTCCTCATGAGTCCTTTAATCCAAAAATGAGAAAATTAGTTAAGCAATTATCACATATTAGAAGGAGCTCGGGGTTTGGCTATAAATTTAGACTTTGTACTTAACCAACTCAATAATTTTGGACAAGTCATTTAATCCAGTTGAACCATAATTTGTTTATCATAATTTTGTGGTAATGGTGCCTATCTCAAAGTATTGTGTGTGTAGTTGAAATGGCAAAATATAAGTGACAACACAGTGTAAATTGAAAAGGGCAATACACATACACTGTGAAATTAGGCACAAAAAAATAGCTTCATTGGAATACAGAGTAAAATAAAAAAGAAAAGAAAAGAAAAAGGAGTATAGAGTAAAATAAGTAATACCCCCAGAGAACTATGCTCAGTTTCATTCTCAATGGCGGCCCAACCTATAACGTGAATGTCTTATTTGGTTCTGGGGGAAAAGTTGACTGTTGTTTGAGAGGAGAAAGCGGTAACCCCACCCACTCCGTCCCATGGTCACCACTTGACCTAATTATAAAACCAAATTAGGATGCATTCTTGAAGGGAAGTGAAACTTATGAGTAGGTTGGATAGATTTCAGTCTCTTTGTGGTAGTGGGAAATTAAGGATTTGGAACAAGGTATAAATAAAATTTATTGGAGAAGAAAAAGTTCATTGTCAAGGAAGGAAAGGCAGGGGGTCGGGGTGTGGGGGGTGGATGGCAAGGGGGGCTGGTATCCAGGCTGCCAAGGAATGGAAAGATCTTCACTGAGAAGCTGCAGAATTCCAGATGCTTCCAAGAAAATCGGACACCTACATCAAATTATAGTTTAGCCATTAATTGTGAAGCATTTTGAGAGAGAGTCCAGTTTCTCTTGGAGAATACCTCACTGTTCATGGCAGCAGAAGCCCATCTGATAACAGGAGAGGTCCTTTCGGCAGCCCCTAGAGCACCAGACCAACCAGTAATACACAGTTTTCTGGCTGTGTCACTAATTCCTGCTGGAAACTTATCAGCTTCTGTCTCTAGCAGCAGAATCCTGACTGATAAGAGAAGAGGCTCATCTGTGGGTAGCCGACCCCCACCCCCCCACCCTCCCAGTTTATCAGTTTCTGACCAGTTCATAAATCAGTCTCTGGGATTTTTTTTTTTTTTTTTTTTTTTTTTTTTTGGTTTTAGTTTGTTTTTGATCAAAATGTATTTCTCTCATTGTAACAGTTAATACTTTAATAGGGGAACTTAAGCAGGGACATTAGGAAGTTAGTTAGAGACATCTTGCAGGCGTCTCCTCCCTTGTCAGTGACAAGGTAAGGTAATCCTAGACACAGGCTGCTATTGTGAGCTGGGAAACCGGCCTCCTTCACTGCCAGAGACCAGATGCACCTCTCTCTATCCTAATCTGTAAACGACTTAAAGGAGCCTTATCTCGGGGCTCTTCGGCTTCATTTCATGCTTGATTTACTTTAATTTGTCTGATAGGGCACAAGGATTTGGAGACGGCCCATCTTTCTGCAGAAAACGTTCAGATTTTTTTTTTTTTCCCCCTGGCATTGTTGTGCTGGGATTTGGGATTTTTTTTTTTTTTTGAAAAATTTTTTTCTAAATGTGGAAGAAATCTTTCTCCAGTGCAGCAAGCTGCTTGAGTGTGTTTAGATTTAAGCTATCCCAGCAGAAAATAGTTTGTGAAGTGGTGTGATTGTGCGATGGGCCCCATTTACATTGAAATCACATTATGCGATAGATCAGGATTCCTGAAGGGAGCGGTGCAGCAGAGCGCTGGGCCCACAAGATACTTTGAAAGGCCTATATATAGCAGCAACAATTGATAGGAGATTTTACAGGAGACTTTATAAATATGTAAATAGGTGTTATCTGATTGGGTTCTGTGGTACACATCTGTACCTCAAAGGAAGCAGAGCTGTGAGAACTACCAGGAAAACAGTAGTTTGCATTCTAAGTGAGTCTGAGAAATAGAAATGTTTCCTGGGTTGACAGCGGGTCAGGGTGGAGCCACTTTGCATACCTTGGAGGGGAAGCTTCTGTGCTGGGGAAGGGATCCCTCGCTTCTCCCAGAAAGGGAGCCTTTCCCCTCACCGAGTTTTCATTTGTTTTATAACAGCGCTCAGATCAGTAGCTGTTGACCTTTCACCCCTCTTGTTATCTCTTTAAATTGTTCATGCGATATGGTGCCAGGGGGGAATTGCTCTTACGTTTTTTGCATTTTAAAAAATGTACTTGCGGTGACCCAAGGGAAAGAAAATAAAGTCTTTGGTACATTGATCCCTTGATTAGTTATTTCCTAAATGAAAATGGAAATACTATTAAAGCAGTAATAATGTTCCATCTTAATAGTTGAGGAGTCAATAAATGGTTCCCATGTGCTTCATTAAGGACCTTAATGAAGCCATTTTTGAGGGCTGAACTTTACATTATCCTTTTTTCTCTTCTTTTTCTTTTTTTTAAACTGGGAGTCATTGAAGGAAGGGAAGTAGTAGGTATAAAATGTTCTACAGATTTTCTTTATCTTAATATGGTTGCCGCTGCTAAAATAAAATTAATGGTGATTTTGGGGGGACAAATTCTTATGCAAAAGACAGAACATGAGGATTTACTTTGCATGGAGGACTTTTTTTCTTTTTCTTTTTCTTTTTTTTTTTTTTAAGTAGAAATGTTTCATCAGTAGCACATTTCATATAGTGAGCAGATCCCTTCCTGGGCTAGTCTGTGCTCTCATATTCTGTAGTCATCTGACATGGTGTATGTGTGTATTACAGTGATTGGACAGGCCTCTATCGTGTCCCAAAGCAATAGCTGAGATTAACCAGTCCTAGTTCAACTTCTGCAGCTTTCTCCACCACTTAATACTGTGCTGTTGTTACCCTTTACGTAATCTTATCCCTTTCTTTCCTTTGCCAGATAGGGAGCTGTGACTGCAGCCTTCTGTGTCTAAACAGGTGGCCTTGGAGATGTTGAGGAGACAAGTCACCTCACTTCCCTCTGTGAGGTCTAGGTATAAAATAGGTTTGAACAATGTGCTTTTAAAAAATCCAACAAAAACAAAAACATCTGTGTTGGTGGGGAGTACTACTTGCATCTGGGTTAGTGAAGGCATTTAGGTATATCAGGGCAGAGGGCTGTGCTTTTTTTTTTTTTCATTTCCAAGGTATTGCTTCACTTTGGAATCTTATAGATTATTCACTATAATAAAATGATGGCAAACCCTATTTAGTCAGGAAATAAAGTAGTTGATTACATTTAAAAATATGCAGAAGATACTTGATCTCTCTGCTCCTGATCTCCCTCCATCCCCACTCCCCAGTGACATCTCTCTAGGTGCAGGGACATGCTTTAAGGTGTTTGGAATTACTCTCTGAATTTTTTGTGGAGAGGCTACAAAACAACTCTGACAAGAATGTATTGATTATTAGAGTTAACAATCATTTAAAGCACCCCTTCCAGGGATGCTTTGTTGACTCAATTGGTTAAGTGTCTGCCTTCAACTCAGGTCACGGTCTCAAGGTCCTGGGATCCAGCCCCACATAGGACTTTCTGCTTAGCTGGAGCCTGCTTCTCCCTCTCCCTCTGGCCCTCCTCCCTGCTCCTACTCTCTCTCTCACTCAAATAAATAACATTTTTTAAATAGATAGATAAAGCACCCCTTTTGGGCACCAGAGTGGGGGCTCAAGGGGGGTAGGTTTACCCCCTGAAGCCTCACAGATGCCGATCCCTTCGTGCTTCACAAACTGGTCTCCAAACTTGTATTTAGAAAGTCTCAAAATATGTTCACTGCCTAAGAAATTTTACCTTTACCTTAGGGATTTGCGTACTGGCTTCAGAGTGCTTGGGTGTCTGTGGTCAGTCTATGGGTGGTGCCCAACATTTAAGACATTTGCAAATAGCACAGGGCCCCTTGATTCCAGGCTACCTGCAACCCTCAGAAATGCTCAGTCTCTGGGCCAGCTGCTAAGTCTGCTCACAGAGCAATCAGGGTGTTTAGAGCTGGTGGGTTCTGGCCAAACTGGCGTGGAGGGAGCATCTGTTGTTGCTGCTTTCCACCTCTCCACAGACAGCCCCTCATTTTCAGGCCCCCACTCCACTAGCTTCTCACTCTGCCAGGTGTGCAACTTCTCATCTTTCTTTCCCTTTCTTTCCCTTTATCCACAAATCTCCTCCCAGGAAGATTCTGGTAAACCTGTCCACACTGAGAGGTAAATAACAGGTGAAGCGTAAGTTTCTTTCAGGCCTATTTGCCTTTTAGCAGGTAACAAAAGGAAATGACCATTTATTATTATTATTTTTTAAGATTTTGTTTATTTGACAGAAAGAGGCAGGGGGAGGGGCAGCAGAGGGAGAGGGAGAAGCCGACTTCCCACTGAGCAGGGAGCCTAAGCTGAAGGCACACGCTTAACTAACTGGGCTACCCAGGAGCCCCGGAAGTGACAATTTTAGAAAAAAATAATATCTGTAGCAGGAAAGTGGGCAAGTATTTCTCAGGTCTCCACCTACATGGTGGTGATGGCCAGAGCCAATCCATTCAGGGCAATGAATGCCATGAACCTCTGCCTTATTTTGACTCTAAGGCATTCTCTTAAGTGGGCAGACATATTCCTTTTAGATGTTTTCTGAATTCTTTATTCTGTTGATCTAATCTCAACTGTCTTTGGAATTTTAGTGGACAGAGGATCTCAGTGAGTTAGAGTTTGTTACCCAAGGTCACATAATCCAATATAAGCTAGTAGTTTCTTTTTGAACAAGAAGTTGTTTCTTTCAAGGTCACAAAATTATATCCCAAACCATCAGCGACTGCTGCTGCGCACTGTTCATTACAGGAATCATGTGATCAGTGCAGACCAAACCCGTAATCCGAAATATGTAAGTCATTTGTAACGGTCCTCAAGAATGAACTGTGTGTGCAAAGACCGTAAAGGTATATTCTTGAAATGCTCTTAAGATATTGGGAGTCCTGTATTAGACCAATATGGGCTAATGTGGGATGTTTTGAAAATGAATAGCAATTACATATCTAACATTTGAAAATCATGGGTGTTGAAATTAGGTGGTCATGAGTTCAAATTTCAGCTTTGACCTTTGTAAACTGGTTGAGCTTGGGTCTCCATTTCCTCTTCTATAAAATAGGAATACTAATAAGTACCCAACCAATTTGTTTTAGGAACAAATGCAATACTGTCTTGTAAAACATGAAGTACCATGCCCTACACATGGAAAACATTCTATGAATAATGGATATAGTAGTAATAATGAAAAAAATCAGTTTTTGCATTTTATATCACTAAGTATTCATTTCTACATAAAATCAATAGCCAATCATGTGTTATAAATTTCTCCTTTACTCTGGCTTTTAAGTGGTCTTTGACAAATGGTGGGACTCTAGAGGTTTTATTTATGTTAAAGGGTGGATATGTTTCAAAAAGAATTGCAGAAAGAAAAATACGCCCTTAAATTTTTCAATGATTTAATGCACGATTAACTTTATAAATGTCAGAGGAGTATATTGTTTGTTTTTCTGTAAATTAATTGGCCAAATAGCCATATCTTTGATGTAAGGCGGTAAAGCCAAAAGAGGAAAGTGTTATTTATTCTAAAATGGCAGTAGGTTGCTTTTACCATAAGAATTTTAATAGGGAAGACAGTATTTGGAGATTTTTATATCAGCCCACATATCATATGCCAAAAGTATATATATATGTATGTGTGTGTTTATACATGTTATAAAAATTTTTTTTTTTACTTTTAAATACAGAAATAGCTTCAGTTTCCCTGTTAAATCATGGCTTATGAATCGCTACAAGGTTACTCTTATCCTAGTTTGTTTAAAGTGTTAGCTCTATATGATCAATGATTATATTTTAAAGTCTGTTTTCACCACGTGTGAGTTTCAGCAGGCTCGTTAGCTTTTGTGTTTTCTGATGTGGAATGGAGGCTAACATGCAAAATTGCTGGTAAATAAGAAAGAGGCCCTTCTGGCAATAGACAGAAGCATCTGAGTCAGATTTGCTAAATTACATTTTTCTTCAGATTGGACATAATTTTCTGTCTTAGATATTTCTCAAGGCCCTTTATGAATTCCAGCTTCTGTCTTTTCTTATATTTATGATTTCACTAAAATCCTCAGGTAGCGAAATACCTGCACTCATGAATCATTTGCAGATAATAGTGGTTCAGACACTCTCTGTCCAAATTGATAATGGGTATCTGATCCAAAGCGATGCCTATTTTTTAAGGTCTATATAAGGAGTTCATTGGGGAAAAATCCCTTTCTCTCTGATCTCATGTTTATTATCACGTTCAATAGTTAGTGCCCTAAATGTAGAAATGTAGAATCAGGCAAACTAGATATCTAACTCTGTTGTTTGAGTCTCCAAAATTACTTAATAAAATGCACATCTCTTCCAGACAGAATCCTTGAACACTTGGTATGATTAGCGCTGTTATGAATAATCCAGGTTTTATGTACATTCTTCCTTGTGTCTGCATCCTTCTCCCAAGTATTTAAATTAGTATTTATGAAATTGTATCATTTAGAAGTTATGTTTTCACTTCTGAAGGATTTAACCTATGCTTTACAAGATGTATTGAATTTATTTATAATATTTAGTATAGTTTTAAGTGAGCTAATATTCCATTTCAGTAAGGTGTAAGTGAGCTAATATTCCATTTCAGTAAGGTGTAAATTGACTTATTTGAATTATTTTCCAAAAATAGAAGAGATTAATTCCTTTCAGGGAGTAATGTTGCTTTAATCACTAGCTCTCAATCTACTGTGTGCCTAAAAGTCACCCTGGGAACCCATGAGAAATGTAGATTTCCAGATCATACCCACAAGGATTTGGAACAAGTAGGTCTAGAGTAAGGGTCTTAGGGATATAGATAGAGAGTTGAAAGCCAGGTGGTTGTGATGCCGATCGCACGTAGAGAAACACTAGGGCCTTGAAGACACTGTTGACTTTGCACCAGAGATTGTAAGCTGATGAATTACAGGTACTGATTTACATCTGTAGCCTGCACGTATCTAGTGTCCATCACATCTATAGCTCCACTAAGTGGACGCCCCGAGTTTACTGTGCCTGTACAGACAGCAGGAATTCCTGACAATCTCAGGTCTCCTCTGACTCCACTGGTTGCTGTGGTTAGCCTGAAGCAGCTCTATGTTCCCCCTCTTCTGAGCTGTAGCTCAACTCTGGCCTCCCGGGGAAGAGCTCTCCTAACCTTCTAAAGGGTCTCTGTCTTTGGGGCTCTCCTCCTATGTGTGTCCTTCTCTGCAAGGCTGGTCACAATGGCAGTTTATGTCTGTAGTGTGCATGTTTGATTATGGCTTGTCTTTCTCACTAGACTCAAAGCTCAGTAAGACACATGCTATGACTCACTTTTTGTTTGTTTCTGGTTCTATCTGTGAAGCTTAATGGGGGGTCTGCACATGGTAGCCTCCTAACCAATATTTTTATAAGTAAATACATTGAGGTTAACTCTTCATCTCACTCTCTGTTAAAGATACATAAATATGATTAGGTTGTGTATTACGTTACTGATGTGCTGGTATGAATGAGTGTTTGAAGGACCCAGGGTAACGTAACTCAGGAAATTGGGGAGCCCTACGGGGTAAGTACAGAGAGGACAGATATGCACTAGGCCATGTTACTTAAACCGTGGAAAAGGTTTCAAAACTGTTGGATTGTTAGTACCCAATATACTTAAATATTTATTCATTTTAAACAGGAAGATATCTTGTTAAGGTAAAAAGTTTTAATAATTCCATTTTTCTTCATGCAGATCTTGATGGTGGTATTGGAAATGCTTGACATAGATGCCACTTAGTATCTTCTCTTCAGGGGGACAAGGCTGAAATATAAGTAGGAGGAACAAGTGTTTATTGTGTGCTGTGGACACAATTTCCCGTTTGATCTTCACAGCTGTCTTATAAGTAGCAAGGAAGATGATCAAAAACCACTCAAAATCATACCATATTTTTTAAGTCTGTATTTTGTTTTGTTTTAGTTTCCTAAGCTAAGAACCACTGCCTCCACCCTTGCATTCTTGTATTATTTAGAAAATCTTTTGTAATAAATAGCAATGCCTCGTGTGAATTATATAGAGAAAGGATTGCTTCCCACAACTGAAAGTGCCAAAGAATCATGATGCCTTCAGAACTGTAGGCTCTGGTTCTTTGCCAGCTTCCTGGTCCTGCCCTATTTGGGGTTTCAGCTTCTTTCTTAGGTTAGTTTCCTCGTGATAGCACTGCATAGCCCCCAGCTAGCAGGGTCCCCTGTCTAGGCATTTTTTACAAAGGTCTTGCTGTTGACTGTGATTACTCTGGCTTGAATTGCATGTCTACTTCTTAAAGTGATCATTGTGGAGGAGAGAATGGAATGAATAGTCTTAGTCACGTCCCATGTGTTACCCCTCTTAAGACAGAAGGGAATACGTTTTTCTTACACCACACAGAAATTATGGGAAAAGGGGGAGGTGATGGATCCTGGAAAGACGTCTCATGCATTAACTGATCTCTTCTTGAAAAGTGCTCAGTGAGCAGGTATGTAAGCAATGGTGTAAGATAAATATATTTCGAGACTATTAATATTTGAAAATGATTTTTTCATCTGGATATACTTTCAGGTAACCTTAAACACCAGTAGTTTAAAACAAAAACACCTTTATTTTTGATATTCAAGAAGCTTGGCCTGTTGTCATTAAGATTGAGCAACATTTAGAGAAAATACATTTCCGATGGCTCAGGCTGTCCTCAAGGTGACCATATATTTCAATATGTATAATGATAAAGTGAATATTTTATAGCACATGGAAGAGTGCTGTTACAGTAATTGTTTCTCTTTCCTCTCCTTTGACAATAATATTTGCTGCTCTGTATGTCTAATACATTTATTCTATACCATTGATAGAAATAATAGTAAACATTTTTTTTTAAAGATTTTATTTATTCATTTTACAGACAGAGATCACAAGTAGGCAGAGAGGCAGACAGAGAGAGAGAGAGGAGGAAGCAGGCTCCCTGCTGAGCAGAGAGCCCGACGTGGGGCTCGATCCCAGGACCCTGGGACCATGACCCGAGCCGAAGGCAGAGGCTTTAACCCACTGAGCCACCCAGGCTCCCCGTTATAGTAAACATTTTTTTTAAAGTTCACTGTGTATTCAGCAACGTCCCCATGTGTTATCTGTAATCCTCACCACAATCCCATGAAATAAATGCAATTACCTCCTCCATTTCCCAGGAAAAGAAACTGAGGTCGCACAATTAGTAGACAGTGATACAGGAATGTAAACACATGCCTTCTCCTTCTAGAGCTCTTGCTCTGACCTCTGGGTTATTCTCAGTCTAGGCTCATGCAAATAAAGAGAATCCTCAACTCCAATAATTATTTATTTATTATTAATAAATTAATAAATGGTTTAATAAATTGATTTATTATTAATAAATTATTTATTTGGAAAATAATAATTATATTATTAACTCAAATAATGTTATTTGTTGACTTTTTCCTGTTGGTTTTTAAAACAAGTTTTTTTAGGGCCACACCCCACACTTAAGGAATTTACTTCAGAACAAAGACTATGAAGTAGAATCGCACAGTGTTAATTATGTTTTGTTATTTGCACTAATCCAAGGAAGGCTTACAAAACTAGATCAGATCACCATTGTCAAGGATAACAATTTTTGAGTCTTTAGAAACAAAATGTTGGGATCGAGACCATGAGTTTCAGTCAACGAATTCTTTGGCAAGGGGGTTCCTGATTCAGTAGTGTTCACTCTAATCAAGATACACTTTGCTATTCCAAAAAGTAATTCTCCTTGACGACCTGATGATGTAAACAAAAAACACAGTCCTTTATAACCTCCATCTTTGTTTATCGCTCTTTTGGAATGAGCCAATATTTACTCTATTACCATAACGTGGAGAATGGCAAAATAATTGATGAGATATTTTTCCTTGAAAACTTTGGGACTAAGTGGATTTCGTCTCAGTTAATTCAGTCAGAGGCACTCTGAATATTGATAACATCTCATGTGTCTCATAGACACCTCTTTTGTAACCATCCAGGGGTTTGGAAAAATAAACGCCGTTTTTGAAGAGGGGCAGACCACAATTGTAACTGATATATTCATCTATTTGTCACCCTTTCCATCTGTGTTTACAAGCCATGCCTACACACCTGTGACTCATCAGCATGTTCCTGCAGGAGCCTCTGCTGCGATTTCCTTGTGCTTGCTGGATCTATTAGCATAGATACAATTATACTTCATCTTTTTAGCTCAGATGGAGAGCAGCTCCTCTTTCATGGTACAGTTTATTTATTCAAATTAAAGTTTAATTTCACTTGTAGATTTGATAAAACGCTTACTGTCTGTTGATTTAGTCTTCTCAAATGTCCAAACATTTTTATAGTTTTACACATCTCTCATGCATGAAAAATTGAGAATGTGTGTGTTGATTTGCTGGAAATGAGTCATGCACTGAAATCATGCAGATTCCTTTGTGTTGTTACAACCCCGTAAGTGCTATAAGCAGAAAGGAAAAAGAGGTGGAGTTGGCCTGAAAGGTGGTGTTTTCAGTGGCAATGAGCTCTTTGAAATGTAATTGTTAGGAAGGAAAAGCCTAGTTGAACCCTGCATACCTTTAAAAACATATGCACCTCATTAGCAAGGTGATAGAGCTTCCCTAAACCACTTTGGATTTCTACCTTTTGGAACATGGAGAATGCTAGCTTGCTTTGCAATCGATTTTATCGATCACAATTTTAAGTCACAGATTACTTTGTGATGTAGCTGATGACAATTATGCAGACATTTAAAAACACTAAGAACCGGGCGCCTGGGTGGCTCAGTGGGTTAAGCCGCTGCCTTCGGCTCGGGTCATGATCTCGGGGCCCTGGGATCGAGTCCCGCATCGGGCTCTCTGCTCAGCGGGGAGCCTGCTTCCCTCTCTCTCTCTCTCTCTGCCTGCCTCTCCATCTACTTGTGATCTCTCTCTGTCAAATAAATAAATAAAATCTTAAAAAAAATAAAATAAAAACACTAAGAACTGTAGTGAATGGACAGCAAAGTATTTTGCTATTTGTTCGTTAAGGGCAACTTTGCTTTAGGATTTGGGGACCAGAATAAATAAATATAGCTAACATATAGTGCTTACTCTGTACCATACCATTCTACAAAGCAAATATAAATAGCAAATATGAATAAATCATTTAATCATCTCAACAGCCTCCCAAGGTAGGTGCAGTTATCAACTCTATTCTAGAGATGGAACGATGGAGGCCCAACAAGGTTCAGTAACCCATCCGACGTCGAATAGCTCGTAGGTGGCCAGTCTGAGATTCAGATCCATGTCTAGGACCCATGTGCTTAAGCTGCTCGGCTATGATGTATAATTGGCGTGATGAGCAGGCAGAGTATACAAGGAATGTTGTCATAAGGTTATTGTGGAAGTAAGGTTATACATGTAAAATCGTTAGTGCAATACCTAGAAAATAGAGACACTTCTAGAGCATCCTCCCCAATACAGTTATTTTAAGGAGTGTAGGTACTTTTGAACTGGCACTCTCTTGGTTCTGATCTCTACATATTTGCCTCCAGTGTGAGTTTCATAACACAGATTAGAGATGCATAGTTAATAAATTAGGGAATGCTTTGACATTATGCAAATATTTTTGAGTTAATGAAATTGGATTTAGAGCTTACATACGTAATGAAAGTAAGTTTTCCCACACACAGCTTAGGGACACCCGATTACATGGTTTGAGCTCCTCATTGATTTTTTTCTCAGAGCTGGTCTCAAATGTGTTGACCTTACTATTGATGACCTAGAGTTTGGTCTCCTTTCATGTGTTCTTTAGGATTTGTTCAGGAATGTTTCAATGTTTTTATACCTTCTGATTAACCTATTATTTTGGAATGACTATTAGATATGTATACCTGTAAAACATATTTGTTATGGGAATTCCTGCAGGAAAAATAAATTTGTGCTAGCCTAAAATTTTCTAGTTTCTAACTCTCCTTTTCTAATTAAAACAACTGTTTTTATAACATAAATTTTTTGATAAGGTATGTTTTATTGGAACACAAATAATCTGTTATTGTAGAAGAGACTATTCCAAAGGGAAATTAAATAAAGAAAAGAATTATTAAATTGCTAAAGAAGGTTACAGGAGATAGATAAATATAAGTGTTAAATTCATACAGGGTAACAAGACATAATTCAAGAGAAACATTTCAAAGCAAAATAAAGACCGGTTACTCTTTTAATACCAAGAATAAGAAAGAAGGATAGAAAAATTTGTCTAAACAGAGAAGGCATTTAAATTGATAAGAGAATGTAATGTATAAAGGGATCTTGAGAGCATTTAACATCATAGTTGGATATCAGCTTTTCTAGCACTAGCTTTTCTAGACCTATGTGTGTGCTCTAACACATAGGTCAATTACTTATTAATATCAATGAGATATGAAAGTGCAGCATGGGAAAAATAGAACAAAATTACCATTTTGTTGTGGAATCCAGCGACAAGCTTTATAACATTATTTCAGAGAAAAATATATAACTTAATTCAACCTAATTAAGCCACACGTTGTGAGGATACACACACACACATGCACACACAGTACACACACACACACACACACACACACACAAGTATCTATATGTATATGTGACAGAGTCTCTTTCCTCTAGCAGCATTAATGTAGTTAGGAAGATAGACATGTGCATGTCAGCAGATGGTTCATTGTGATTGGTATTGTATAGAGGAATAAAGTATGGATAGAGGTTTTTATGGATAGGATGGGTATGGGGAAGTCATTCTGGAACAGGTGGCTTTTGAGGTGGGCTTATAAGTATAGGTAATTGATAGGAAGATACTTTGTTATATGCAGACTAGTGTCCAAGTTTATATACCAACTTGGGAAAAGATAAATGGACAGTTTCAAAGTGTGGGAGATATATGGGGGCTGGATATATATAGATATATATAGAGCTGCAAAGTGTTGAGATAAACTAATAATAGAACTATGCAAGATGTTACTGGAGACTTTGAATGCCAACCTGACTAGTTGGGGAGATTTCTGTGTTAAAATGATCATAAACTATTTACATATGTGTTAAAAATTTGATGTTGCTAATGGGATTGGGATTCATACTGCCCCAAACCCCTGCTATCTCAAATCCCATAAGATGTCAGAAGATGTATGCACACACACACACACACACACACACACACACACACACACACACATGCACTAGTCCAGAAGACAGGAAAGATGGCCATCAGTAAACCCCCAAACTTTGAGCAATTTCCAGAAAATAGAAAGTAATTAGAAAAAAGCTAAAAAGAACAACAAAAAAATACAGCTCCGGATACTTTCAAGAAAAGACTACTATGAAAGATAAGAGCATCTCAATGAAACTCCTAACTCAGAATAAAATATTAAAGGAGGACAAGGGGGGTAATGAGTGAATCACACAGGATGTAATTAATGACTAAGCAATTATATAGATCGAGATATAAAATAAACTGCATTTAAGTCAATGAATTGATAGAAAATTACAGAATACCATATGGAAATAGAAAATGTAAGGATGGTCATTAGAAGAATAGTTATAAAATGTATAACTTTCAAATAACAAGAAGAGGAACTTGCCTTTATAGATACAAATACCTATTATATAAGCATAATAATTAGATCACTATGTTACATGATATTAATGTAATAAAAGACAAATGAAAGAGCAGCACAGACCCATCCAGAAATTGATTCATGCATATACGAGCAGTTGGTGTGTGATAAATGCATATGAAAACAGTGGACTAGAATGAGCTATTTAATAAATGTCATTTGGTCAATTGACTTGCCATTTTGAAATAAAATAATACAGGAGCTCAAATTGTTAATAGCATTGGCCATTGGTGAGAGAACCAGAGTAAAGGAAGCTTGGAAAGGAACTTATACTTTTCAAAAAAAAATATTTTGAATGATTTTATATGACTCTCTTCAGGCATTGCTTACATAAAAATTTAAGAGGAAAAGTAAGAAACCGTTTGTGAGAACAATGCCTTTTGACTTGTCAAATATAACTAAACTCAACGTTCGCTATTTCGTACCAGGGACATAATACATCCTTGAAAATCAGAATAAAAATTTTGCTTTATAAATCAGCAGAATTCATGTCTATGTATTCTTATGTTGAGAAACAGTATTGGAAGTATATTTATGTGTAGAGTTCGAATATTGTTATTTCATGATGAAGTCATCATTTTCTTTTTTTTTAAGAATTTTTTTTTGTAAGATTTTATTTATTTATTTGACAGACAGAGATTATAAGTAGGCAGAGAGGCAGGCAGAGAGAGAGAGAGAAGCAGGCCCCCCGCTGAGCAGAGAGCCCGATGTGGGGCTCGATCCCAGGACTCAGGGATCATGACCTGAGCTGAAGGCAGAGGATTTAACCCACTGAGCCACCCAGGCGCCCCGAAGTCATCATTTTCATCTTCTCATATTGGCTCTGCACATTTGGAAGCCAAAACTTTTTGCATAAAGGGAGACTCAGTCCCACTGCAAAGCCTGTCCCCTTCATCCTCCGCTCCTACTGTCTTCCCATGTAGCCCAGAGGCCACCATGTATTAGGTACTTAGCCAATATGACGAGTAGAAATAGAGCATAGTGACCTGATCGAATCAAATACGAGGTCTAGCTTTTCCTTTGCCCTTCCTCTGACTCTGAGAAAATGACTTAACCTCAGTTATTATTATTTTTTTTAATGTGTAAAATGGGGATAAAATCACCTATCTCATAGGGCTTCTTTTTGAGATGATGAAAAAAAATAGTATGGTACTTTGTACATATGAAATATCAAGAAGTCTTTGGTAGTGTTCCTGGAAAAGGATTATCCAGTAAATGTCTCAAGGAGGGACCAGGATGCTTCTGACTCTTCTAGGTCCAAACTGTGTGAGACTTTACCGTTCAACGCCAGGCCCCAGAGAAGCTGAGCTTTGCCATTGCTTGGCCTCTGTGGGGAGATGGAGAGAGGTAGACCCAGTGTCCAGAATGCTTGTGTTCCACACCATCCTGGCCTTCCTGCAGCCACACGGCTTGTCTTGTTCTTGTGTCCCCTTGTCACCATTGCTAGGACTGACAGCATGCAGTGGCCTCACCAGGCATGATACTAAGGTTATGCCTTTTCAGAGCTTGAGAATTACAGCATCCAGAGCTTTGAAGTAAATCCTCTGAAAGGGTAATTTCTTCTCTGCTCTATTGCATCAGACAATTACTGCCCCTCCCTCCTTCCCCACCGGTGATGACCGTGACTGTGCTGGCAATATTCTCTGCAGACACTGACCTCCAAGGAGCCATGGCACTAAACTAACATGGGAATCTAGTTGTTTTATTATAGACAGGAGATAATTAATTAATTGACTGACTAGTTAGCAATTAGTGGTGTGTGTGCTGCGTGTGTATGGCCTTGACATCAGCCCAGAGTATTAGTGTGCAAGCCCTATCTGGGCGAAAGCAACCAGAACACTATAGGGGCAACACCATGGCTGGCAAGAGCATGGACTGAGAGCCGCAGTGCACATTCTAGATCTCAGTGACCGTTCCTTGAGCAAGACTCTTCACTCTGTTTTAAGGCTGCATCTACCTAGAGTTCCTGTGTCAATTCAAATACTGATGTAGAAATACTCTTTGCTTCTAAATACCTCTATGTAAAGCGTTAACTCCACTGAGATCCCAGATGTACAAGAAAGTGCTTAGAGTGTATCGTTGAGGGACATTAGGGAGACAGAACTGTGTCACTGCTGGAAAGTTCCCTAAAATGGATCAGACCCTGAACAAAATGTGACCTTTTTCTGATAGATGAAGGCCATGATAATTGCACATACTGTTGACATTCAATTCTGTAAGAGCAGAATGATTTTGAACCCCAACGCTAACCCCAGTGCCCAAAGTTGTTGCTCAGAATTATTTGCAGTTAATGAAGAAATCAGTAAAACATGTCTAAACTATACTCTCAGAACTCCCTCCTATTTCACCTTATCTAATTTGTCATGGCTTTGACAGTCATAAACACATTCTTGTGCATCACACACACACACACACACATCTTTGACTACTCAATTTTAGACCAATAATTTGAGTAAGGCAGACCCTTTCTTGATGCCATGAGTAAAGTCAGGAAAGGAGTCTGTAAAGCCTTTGGTGCAGAACAGGATTTTCTCTCCACATCAGTTTTAGATGCTATCTGTGATCAAAGGGACATATGCTGTTCGTGGGCGGCTTCTGTACTTCAGAACTGGCTGTGACCTGGAGGGTGCATGAATGCCCTTCTGTGGTTGCCTAGAAACTTTGGCCACACAAGTGTCAACTTTCTTTCATGGCTCTAAGGGAGAAGGAGCCTCATGGAGAGCTCTAGACTTTGTAGAGGGGGAAGAAAAAGTCCTTGTGTGTTTTAAAACAAGTGTCTCACCAGGAGATAATGGTCGAGCTGTGGGTTATAAATGATGCATTTTGTTCTTTCTGTCTTGCTGATGGCACGAGGGGAAAAAAAAAAAGTTCATCTCTCGCTTATCAAAATACTGTGACATTTCTTCTTCCACAGGAAAATTTTCAATCACAACCTTCTGCAGCAACCGACACCAAATTGAACAATTGTAAAACTCTACAGTGTCTCAGTAAAATCTGGTTTTGACTTCTGTTCTTTTATATACCTCGCTCAAGCTAACCCACACACACACACGTGGACCCTGACAAAAATTTGCTGCGGATTCCCAAAAAAAAAAACTTGAGTTTTTTTAGGAGCAGATCGCACACTTAGGATCAGAGAGCCTTTGGTTCTTGTTCCGTTAATAATATTTTTTGTTGCCATCACCACAATTGCTCCTAAATGATGAGTTTTATTAGGTCTAGAAGCTTTTTTTTTTCATTTTTTAAAATATTTTATTTATTTATTTGACAGACAGAGATCACAAGTAGTCAGAGAGGCAGGCAGAGATAGAGGAGGAAGCAGGCTCTCCACTGAGCAGAGAGCCCGATGCGGGGCTTGATCCCAGGACCCTGGGATCATGACCTGAGCCGAAGGCAGAGGCTTAACCCACTGAGCCACCCAGGCACCCCAGGTCTAGAAGCTTTGAAGAAGACACGCATTCAAAAGTTTCCTTGAAGGTCAGTGTGTTTTGAAAGAGTTAGAAATAAGATAAAAGGAGAGGGCCTTTCTGTGCCAATCACCTGGTGCATATGTCCTGAATATTAATTTTTAGTGAAGATTGTATGTCTGTTGAGGTTTAGATCATCATTTCACAGGAGAGATTTTTTTTTTTTTTTTCCTTTTCCTTGCCACATGTTCTATGTGGGAAAACAGGAGTGGTGACTTGGTCAGTGTCAGATCAATAGGCATAAGGATAGTGTAACTCAATTTTCAAATACAGAGTAGTAGGTGGCTGGGTGATGGGATTCCCATGTCCTTACTGAGATTAAATTGATTTTGTAATCTTTATGAAAATAGGCATAGCATATAGAATTTAATATCTCTCAGTTGCTACAGATGTATTAAAGAAGACATATGTCACAGCTATTTAAAGGACAGACTGGTGTGGCAAAGTGCCCAGACAAAGGACTTCGAAGAAAGCTGCCTTAACAATAATGGGAACCTACGACCACAGCAGTTTACTTATCGATAAAATAACACTTACAATGATCAAGGCCCACATTTGAAAGACTGTCAATTCACTAAGGTAATTTTCATGTATGGACCTATTTTTATCAGGTTGCTTAGCCTGAGAAGTGCTCAAGGAATGTTTGGGAAACCAACGATTCCCACATGGGTATAAAGGGCACCTACACACGCATAAACTCTGTTCTTTGCAGCTCTCCACTATTTCCTGATAAATTAATTATTTACAGAAAATTGAGATTTGTTTTTTCAATTTCAGGCTTTCTTAATACAGTTAACTGAAACTGACATTTTGCCTTTTTTGTAGGGATAAATTCTTTCTCTTAAAAGTCTCCTCCCTCGTGTCTTGCTCTTCAAAACATTCACAATTAATGTACTAACTTAATTAATCAGAACCTGATATCTAATGCTAATGAAACTTGGTATACATGTTAAAACCATAAAAACCAAGGAAAAATTGAGGACATAAAATGAAAACTTGGATTCGTTCATACTCCTGCCTGTTATTTTCTACTATGAAGGAAATACAGGAAAAAATGTTTCGCACAGATGAATTGTTCAAATGTAATATATATAGAAGACACTAACTGCTCAATGTACTTGATTTTCATGTTTTAAAAGAGTTTTTTTATTTTTTCCTGCTAAATCCAGGAACCGTGTGGCTGCCCTCTTCTTCTTCTTCTTCTTCTTCTTCTTCTTCTTCTTCTTCTTCTTCTTCTTCTTCTTCTTCTTTTTTTAAAAATATATTTGAGGTTTAATACTGAGCTTTTCTGAAAAGAGTGAGGATAGTGATCAATAGTGAGATAAACTAAAATGGAGAAAATCAGTACCAAAGAAGCAGTGTGTTTGGTAAAACATCCAAATTGCTTGTGGAAAATGAAATATGTCTTCAAGTTGTATTTTTCTTTAAAAGATTTTATTTGTTTATTTGAATGAGAGAGAGAGAGAGAGAGATAACATGGATGGGAGGGGGAGGGCAGAGAGAGAGGGAGAAGCAGACTCTCCACTGAGCAGGGAGCCCAGTGCTCAATCCCAGGACCCTGAGATTGTGAGCAGAGCCTAAGGCAGATGCTTATCCGACTGAGCCACCCAGATGCCCCTAAAGTTTTAAATAATAATAGAAGCAAATGTAGTAACACATACATTCTGAATTCCATAGAATTATGATTAAGACCCAATTGTCTCATTCATATACAGTCCCAGTTGAGGCACAGAGAGGGGAAATGTTTGTAAATTTATTAGTGAACATCTATTTTCATTCCCCCTTGCTCTCTCCTTGTATTGTGGACTCCATGCTGTCCTTTACATGTTAAATTGGCTCCAGAAAGCTGTGAGACCTTGTCATGAGTTATTTAATCTGCCTATGCCTCAGTTTCTTTATCTTTAAGCCGTGATGGGGGCGCCTGGGTGGCTGAGTCAGTTAAGCATCTGACTCTTGATTTCAGCTCAGGTCATGATCTCAGGGTTGTGAGATCAAGCCCCGTGTAGGGCTCTGCACCCGATGGGGAACCTGCTTAAGATTCTCTCCTTGCCCCTCCCCACCCCAAATAGTCAGTCAATCAGTGGTAGCAACATGTATTTCATCGGGTTGTCATCTGGATCCAAGGAGCAAATATTTGTAAATTGCAAGGAGCGGTGTCCGGGGCATAGAAAGTGGTATGATTATTTGTTAAATGAATAAAAGTAGCATTGCTCTCTCTGATCATAATTCAGACTTCAGAAGGCTCGCAAGGAGTGTTCGTAGGGACAAGGAATGATTCGGCTTGTGTAGTCACTTGGTGTCTTTGAAGATACATTCTCCTTATTTAATCTGAGAGCTATCAGTGGTTTTACTTAAAACTTCAGAAGTGCCTTTGTTTTCACAAGGACCACGTGGCAGGTGCTTAGGGGTGTGGGGACGTCACCCTTTCATCTAAGTCAGAAATAAAAATTTCAGGGGCACCTGGGTGGCTCAGTGGGTTAAAGCCTCTGCCTTCAGCTCGGGTCATGATCCTGGGACCTGGGACCGAGCTCCACATCGGGCTCTCTGCTCAGTGGGGAACTGCTTCTCCCTCTCTCTCTGCCTGCCTCTCTGCCTACTTGTGATCTCTGTCAAATAAATAAATAAAATCTTAAAAAAAAAAAAGAAATAAAAATTTCAAAAACATAGAAGGAGCCAGAGATCAAAGTTTTGTTTTTTGCTCTCAAAGACTGGAAGCTAAAGGGTCTGCATAGTGTGAAAAAACTGGCAGCGTTGAAGAGGGTAGAGAGTTGTTGTTTTTCTTGTCCGTGATGGAACTTATCCATTAGCGCTGAGCCTCAATGATCGAGTCTTATTAAAGGGTGGGGGGCAAACTAAGCCAGCTGCTTCCTTGAATGCCCCCTATTACTTTTAAGGTGTTATAAGCCTGTAAGAGGAGCTTTTACAGATCCAGAGCTGGTCTTGGATTTGTGTTGAACCTTTAGATCTAGCCAATCAGTGTTCTAGCATCACCATCCCTGGGGAGCTAGTGCTAGAAATAGAGTATCCCAGGCACCTGGGTGACTCAGTCGGTTAATCATCTGCCTTCATCTCGGGTCATGACCTCAGGGTCATGGGATCGAGACCTCTGTAGGGCTCCCTGCTCAGCGGGGAGCCCATTTCTCCCTCTCTCTGTGCCACTCCCCTTGCTTGTGCTCTCTGGCTCTCTCTGTCAAATAAATAAAATCTTTAAAAAAGAACGAATGAAAGAAAGAAAGAAAGAAAGAAAGAAAGAAATATAGTTTCAGAACCCCAACACCCTCGGAGACAGAATCCACATTTTAAAAAGATACAGCCTGAATTTAACCATGAACAATGTGTAGCAGATCATATACAAATTAGAATTAGGTCTTTGTAGGATTTTAGAGCTTCAGAGGATCTTAAAAACCAGTGAATTCAACTGTTTTATTTTCTAGTACCATGGCTTTAGGAAATAGTAGTTCAGTTCCTGCTATGTGCCAGGTTTTTAAACTCTGTATTGTGTCTACAAAGATAGATAAGGGATATATTCTTTTCTCTAGAGGTCTCTTCAGAGGGGGAAGTGGAATGTAAACACAATGTAGAGACTGTTCTTCTAGAAGTAAATCCAGAGAGCTATGGAGGAAACCCTTGATCCTTGATGGGAGTATCAAAGAAGCCTTCCCAGGCACAATTACATTAAGTGTGAATCTTGAAGGATGAATGAGTGTTTCTTTAGATCTGGATTATACATTTCTAACAGATAGGGCTATGAAGGAAACTTACAGTTAGAGCCTTGAAAAACAATTGCCACAGACTGGGTGGGTTAAACAAACAAACAAACAAAAATGTTTTTCTTGAAATTCTGGAAGCTTGAAGTCCAAAGTCAAGGTGTTGGAAGGGTTGATTTCTCTTGAGTCCTCTCTCCTCGGCTTGTAGATGGCCATCTTCTGGTGTCATCACATGGTTTTTCCTCTGTGTGTGTTTCTGTCATAAACTCCTCTTCCTATACAAAGTCAGATTAAGGGGCGCCTGGGTGGCTCAGTTAGTGAAGCATCCATCTTCGGCTCAGGTCATGATCTCAGGGTTTTGGGATCGAGTCCTATATCAGGCTCCCTGCTTAGCAATGAGTTTGTTTCTCCCCCATCCTCTGTGATCTCTTTCACATGTTCTCTCTCTCAAATAAATAAATAGATCTTAAGATAAAGTCCTTTTAGGATCCATACATATGACTTGGTTTTATCTTAATTATCTTAAAGGTCCTATCTCTCAATATAGTTACATTCTGAGGTAATTAAGGTTAGGATTGCGACACTGGAATTTTGAGGGGACACAATTCAGCTCTTAACACCGAGGGAATTTTGAACATAAATTTTGCATCAAATTTTACTATAAGTTACTTTATTTATATGATTATTATAACTGCTATATGTTCCCAGTATAAAATCTGATTACTGGGTTTCAAAGTTAATAACCAGTATACCAAGTAACACTGCATATTTTACTTCGACATGAAAGTCTCCTGGACACTCACAAATTCACTGTCAGCTGCGGTCTTCTCTTTTAGAACACAACATCCAAAAAAAATTTTTTTTTT
The DNA here is from genome assembly GCF_902655055.1 of Lutra lutra. Taxonomy (NCBI): domain Eukaryota; kingdom Metazoa; phylum Chordata; class Mammalia; order Carnivora; family Mustelidae; genus Lutra; species Lutra lutra. The sequence goes on along the minus strand of NC_062281.1, from coordinate 33,081,028 downwards.
AATTCTTTGAAGTCACCATGCCGTCAGGGCCAGGTGAGCATATCTACTCAGAAAGAAAACAGCTCACCAAATAAAAGGAAAATAGAACAAGAAGAATTCAGTTTATGGAGAAAACCTGCCATTTTGATTTTTAGTTCAGATACCTATGAAATTCTGGAATAACTTTGGATAAAAAATTGGGAAAAGATGAGATTGGTGGCCAGAAGTATGTCTATCAGATTCTTAAATATTAAGAGTCAGGCTGTCGTGTTAACAAATGTCTCCTAATTCACAGAATGACTGTAATCTTTGGCACTTGCTCTAAAAGACAAAAGCCAATACTTCATAGCCCCTGGTGAGAGACTTTCTATAATTTTGTAAAAGTTATTATTATCCTGTGAAAACCAGCAATACCAGAGTCTCTATAATCTTCACCAAAATCTCATTATCCTTGGTGGATTAGCCTCATGACACTCTGATGTTTTGCCACAGACTTCTGTTCTGGATCTTTTGCCATTATCTATGTTGTATTTTGGTCATCGTTGTATTAGCTTGGAATCCCATAACAAAGTAATAACAAAAATTCATTTTCTCACACTTCTGGATACTGGAAGTCTGAGATCAGGGTGCAGACACGGTTGGGTTCTGGTGAAGGCTTTCTTCCTGGTTTGTACTCAGAGAGCCCTCCTCTTTCTTCCTCATCTCATAAGGACACCAGTCCTGTCAGATTAGCCCTTATGACCTCATTTAATCTTAATTACCTCCTAAAGATTCTGTCTCCAGATACAGTCACAATGTGGGGTAAGGCTTCAGGATTTGAATTTCAGGGGAATACAGTTCAGTCCATAGCAACTAGTAAGCATTTATTGAAATACTGATGCTGTACTAGGTACTAGGGCTTTATAGTACTCAAGATGCAAATCCGGGCATCAGGCAAACTTACCAGGTTGGTAAGTTTGTTCTTACCAGGTTGGACTTAACTTACCAGGTTGGACCAATGTTCAAATCTGATGGTATCTAACACATCATCTGAAATTTTATTTAAATTTCCTCATTGTTCAGTATATTTAAAGAAGTTTTGATATTTGGCTCAAATTCATTCTTTATTTTTTAAGTAACCATCTTGAAGGATTCAGATGTTAAGAGTGGTAGAGGTCTGAATTATGGAGATCTTACACAAGTTGCTTCTGTGTTCCAGCAATAGGAGTGATTGAGAGAGTAGCATTAAGGTCGGTGGGTGGTGTGAACTGAGCTGGGTCCCACCTTATCATGTGCCCAATTTCCCTCCTGTATTAATTTCCTAGGGCTGTCATAACAAAGTACCACAGACTAAGTGGTAAAAAACAACAGAAATTTATTTTCTCACAGGCCAGTAGTCTGAAATCAAGATGGCAGCAGGGCTGTGCTCCTACAAGTGTCTGTAGGGGAATTCTTCTTTGCCTCTCCCTGGCTTCTGCTGCTCTGCTGGTAATCCGTGGCTTTCCTTGGCTTACAGATGCATCACCATGACCTTACCCTCATGGTCATGTGGTGTTCTCCCTGTGTGCCTCTGCTGCGTGGCCATCATCTTCTAAGAACCCCAGGCATCTAGGTTTAGGGGCACAGAATACTCCTCATCTTAGCTCATGGACCCTATTTTAAATTAGGTGTAATTCTGAGGTATTGGGTACTAGGACTTCAACATATTCTATTTTGAGGGGAAGGGTACAGTTCAACCCCTACCACTTCTGAAAGGAAATATTTTGAAAATCATTTTTGAAGACGGAAAATCTTTTGTTTTGACAAAAATATGCAGACTATAATCACTACCCATTTTCTAGACTCTTGCTGATGTCTAAATAAAAGTGCTTAAGGTATTAGTAGTTTCCATAAAAATAAAATTCCAAATAACTTTTCTGTTGCTATAGGGGGTCATTCAAAAGTCTAAATAAGTTGCTGTTTCTATGGATAGTTTTTTTTTTTTTTTAAGATTTTATTTATTCATTTGACAGATAGAGATCACAAGTAGGCAGAGAGGCAGGCAGAGAGAGAGGAGGAAGCAGGCTCCCTGCCAAGCAGAGAACCAGATGCGGGGCTTGATCCCAGGACCCTGAGATCATGACCTGAGAGGAAGGCAGAGGCTTTAACCCACTGAGCCACCCAGGCGCCCCCTATGGATAGTTTCTATAGATAGTTATAAAATCAAATTTTCATCCTATGCAATGTAATGATGGTAAAAAATTGTCTACAGAGAATACACCTTATTTAATATATTAATGTAATTTCATAAATCATATGACTCATTAAAAGTCAAATTTTCCACTATTTCTATATATCCTTATAAAGATTATATCCTTATTCAGGATTGAATGACTTTAGAAAACATTTGCTTTTACCATTAAATGGTAATATAGAAGGTTGGATGTAAACCTGACAAATTCATGTGCTATTGATTTTTTTAATTTTACTGCTCTGGAGTCAAAAGATATGATTCTTAATTCTCCTAAAGAAGAATCACCCTTTACATGTTTTAAAGAGCTAATGGCGATGTTAAGATTTTTCCTACAACATAATTCTATTTTTGTTGAAAGTGTTGAAAAGAATGCTTACCCGCAACCTAATTCTCTTGCTCATCTTTCTTGTGGAATAAAAAAAGATATAACAGCACTGACAAATTCCTGTTGACTTACACGTAGTGACTGTGCATTTTACATTTCTATTACCTAATAGTGCTCACTGAATGATGTAATTGGGGGCACAGCATACCCACTCTGATGGGTAATTCTAACTCGTTAAGGCAGGTTTATGGGAACTGCAGAAGAAAAAAAACAAAAAACAAAAAACAAAGAAGAGTGATCTTCAATGGCATTAAGTAGTTGTGGCAGTGAGAGACATAGGATGTAGCTAAAATCCCAATACTGGAGGATCTGTACGTGCATTTGGAGGGAGAGGAAGGTCTGTATCACTGCATCAGTATTCAGAACCATGCCTTTTTTTGTCATAAATTCTTGTAATGCTCCAGAAAATTGAAGGATGTGTAGAATTAACAAATCTGATTCATGTGTAGGAGGGATAAAGGCATTTTGAATATATTTCTCAACATCTATATTGCACAAACATAACGAGGTTAAGAGCTGCCAGTGAAATGCAGGTAAGCTAACACTGCTTTGCCTGAGTACCCCGGGAGTAAAGGAGACCGTAAACGTACTATTTGCCCTGCCTATCTTGTAACACTCAGAAACATAGCTTAATCAGACTCGCTGAGAAAGGGCAGTTTTAAGAGAAGATGTTTCTAGATTTTGGTAAGCACTATGGCAGTATTAACAGGAATCCCTCCAGGGGGTCAAGATGAACTTCCAAAATTGTAAGGGCTGCCCAGAGAGATAAAACACCAACTTTCCTCTCTAACTGCTCATCGATGAGACGTGGGGGACTTCTTAGGTCATCTTAAGGAAAAATTAAAAGACTTCTTATGTATCCAGGAGGGTTCTGTATAGAAATAACACATAACGTGTTTCTGGAGAGTTTGGGAGCCCTGTTATCACAGTTACCATTACAGTTTGTCTTAGAAGACCAGCAGGATAGAGAAAGATGAGTATTTATGCTGTAGACCTATCCTGAGTACTACTCCCTAAATTCCCTAAGCTCTTGTTTCCCCTCCCTTCCTTCCTAGTCCCCTCCCTCTCTTCTTTCCTTTTTTTCTTTCTTCCTCACCCACCTTTCCAACCAGAAGGCAAGTTCTATAAAAGGAGGGAAGTTTTCTCTGCCGGAATAGCATGAGGATAAATACGACTCAGTTAGACAAAGAAGAATATTCAGGCAGAAGGGACAGTGCATGCATTTTTCCAAGTACATATGAGAAACTCAATGAAAATCGGTGTGGCTGAAACACAGAGAACGAGAGGACAGGGGCCAATCAGCCCACTTAGAAGATCTTAAAGATTCTCCCTTCGTCCTAAGAGCAATGGAAAGACATTAAGAACGGGAAGTACTAAAGAAGATGATTCTGTTTGCCACTTGAAAGTGACTGCCTTCGCCATAGTGTGGGGCACGGACTGGAAGGGGTCAGGGGTATGCCTTTTTCTAAGTGACCAAGGGAAGATGTGTCTATAGCAACAGCAAGTTTTCAGAGATTAGGAACGTTGAGATCATAAGATGGCATTCTCCTAATACATGGCATATCTCCTAAGACACGGCATTTGGCTTTTAGAATTTTCCACACAATGTTCAAATAAGGTCTTGAGTCAGATATATGAAGGCGTATCATCGGGGAATAAATAGACTGGAAATTCCAAGTGGCTTTGCCATTGGCCTCCTTCCCATTAAATAAATAACTACTTTATATTATGATCCAGATTTCCATAGAAGCTTCATAATTCATAAAGTAAAGACAGTCTGTTTCCCAAGTAACCTTTGTGTTTCTGTGTAGCATACGTACCGAACTACAGTTGTGGGATTTCTTATTAATGCACGCTACTGAGGCCATCCTGATTAATGCACATCTCTTATGAGCCAGTGATTCAAAAATTAGTCTAATCCTGAATGAGTAGAATGACAACACTGTTAAACCCAGATAGGACTGCAAATCAGCGGAGAAGACTGTGGCAGGAATGTTTTGAAAACTTGCCCCTACATTACATGTAATCAACAGGATTTCAACATGTACTCCATCACAAAAATAGAGTATTTTGTTTGCTTTGGAAACAAACTGAACTTTGTATTACAGCCTACAGTTTGGATTCTTTGGATAATAATCCTTTGCTTTGATTTTTCTGGGCTTCTTTTCAGCATTTCAAAGAAATTATGAAGTCAGTCTCAGTCCTTTTCTGTGAGGGTCTCTGAAAATTATAGTGTCTATATTCACCTGATTATTTTAGCCTCCTGGCTGACTTCAGATGTTCAGCCCTGGAGGGAGAGTTTAGCTCTGTCTGCTTTCTGATTAAAGTCATTCTTAAGCATGTTACATGGGATGTTGGAAGTACATGTTCATGGACTTCAGTATTTGCAAATGGTCATGCTGTGGCATTATCTTTAACTGTGTTATGGTTGTTTGTTTTCAAAATTAGGAATTTGATTTTACTTTTCCTATATTCCTTATTTTTATAGTGTGTGGCTGTGCAGAGTTTCATGAAAATTTTAATTAGGGATGAGAACTTGTCTGCGCAGGTAATAGGTCTTGACAGAGACCTCTGAATTCTAGAGAGATATGGAATATTTCAAAGTTTTAATGAGCCATAGATTTGGCTAAAACAAAGGTGTGTTTGAAATCACATGATAGCTTAAACAAAAATTTTACACAGTAATAGACCTTGAATAAATTATGTATTAGTTAGCCCTAAGTTCTTAAGGAATAAAATGTAACTCAACTTCTAAAGACATGAGATCATATTGCGAATATTGCTATTTTAATTTTACTGTTTAATTATGAATGTGGTCTGTTTTAATATTTATGTTAACTTTTTCAGACTGCCAATTCCTTTGGTCTCAAAGTATTATTATTGATAGAATATTTCTGATTCTCTTAAAGGGACAAGAGAGTTGTTTATAAGTAAATTTAGATGTCTCTGCCAAATTCCTTTTCTCTCTCCTGTCTCTCTTCTATTCTTCATAGTTTGTGTGGAATCTTATCCTTTTTTTTTTTTTATGCCATACTCCTCAAGTTGAAGGTCAGGGAGGCTTTTATAATGTTCAGTAAAGAAAACATATTTCTGTTAAGAACTACTTTTATTTGCACCAAGATAATGGGGGCTCTGTCCGTGTTACAAACAATGAAAATTCCTCTACATGGTTCAAAAGACATATTTATGAACACAGGACACATTGTTGGCTTTAAGTGCTGTTTTCAGTTGTGAATGCTGAATAAGATAGCCAGAAGATCACATACCTTTAGCATGATTAGTGCTAGGGAGACTTATATTAAAACATGGGGGCAGTCAGGGAAGAATGGGTGTCAGAAAAGAAGAATGATATGACCAAGGATCTCTTTTGGAACCTGTAGGAGAGCTTTGGCATGCATCCAGTAAAATGGGCTGTCAAGTCAAAAGTCTGCTCCAGTTAAAGCATCTTCTCTTGAACTGTAATGTATCAGTGTGAATACTTCTCTTGTTAACTTTGTGATTATTATATTTCATGGATTGAAATGTGGGTTTCTGCCATATATCCTTGAAATCATAGGATTAGAAATGATTTTCAGAGTTCTTGCAGTTACAAGTCCTCTTGCTAAAGCAGATTTCAAAATCATAGCCCAGCAATTGTTCTCTTGGAGTCATAAAATATTTAAGGCAATAAAATCTGCCACAGTCTCTTTGTTAAGATGATACAATATTAAATAATTTTATTTAATTCCTATTTATTTAGTTATTTATATTAAAGCTTTACTATATTATATAATACACATTATATATAATATGAATCTTATTTATATTACATATTATGATATTTATATTAAAGTCTCACATAGTCTTACTATGGTTGATAGAATGATATTGGAGATATTTCAGGGTTGACTTTGTTTTTTTTTCCTACTTCTACCAATTCTTTCTTTGTTTAGGTCCAAACTACTAAATCAGACTACAGAGGTATTTAATCTTGGTTAGTAACTTCAAGTCTTAAATGAAGAATAGATTGTTGATCTCCCAAGTAGAAAATGAAAGTCAAGATAGCTTCATTAAAATCGGATAATCTATCTCGTATGGTTTCTTTGTTGACAGCAAATCTTTGCAAATGAATAAGGTAGCCTGTGCTAATCTAAAAACTAGGCATATGTTATATTCTTTTTTTTTTTTTTAAGATTTTTTATTTATTTATTTGTCAGAGAGAGAGGGAGAGAGAGCAAGCACAGGCAGACAGAATGGCAGGCAGAGGCAGAGGGAGAAGCAGGCTCCCTGACGAGCAAGGAGCCCGATGCGGGACTCGATCCCAGGACTCTGGGATCATGACCTGAGCCGAAGGCAGCTGCTTAACCAACTGAGCCACCCAGGCGTCCCGGCATATGTTATATTCTTAATGGTCTTGAGAATTATATTGAATACACATCCCTCAGTAAGGAGGGCTGTGGTGTGATGCAGTCTCCAGGCATTGATGCAAAATCCTGACTGTGCCCATGACAAATTACTTAGTCCTAGTCCGTTTAAGCCTTTGCTTCTTCATATGTAAAATGGGCACGTTGATACTCACCACATAGGATTAATTTGGGGATGAAAGGAACTATATCCTTAAGATACCTAAACAAGTCCTCAATAAATCATCTCTTCCTGACTCCTTCACTTCAATGGAAGGAAAAATATCCTTGTTCCAAAATGACAGATTGCATTTACTTGGGCTGGAAGATGTTATGTTTAAGACATTGTTGAAGTGCTATTATTAGATCTTTGGAAGTATCTTCTATTCTTTTGGGTAGAGATCTTTTCACTTTTCAACAGTTTAATATATTTAATATATTTTATATATAATAGATATTTTATATATATACTATATATTTATTATATTTAAAACTATATTTCAACTGAGAGATGATGTTCATCCTCTAGAGGCCAGGAAATACTGAAGGCTGTCACTGACAAAAAAAAAGTTCAAAACTTTGTGACTCTTCATCGCTGTTACAAGCTTTTTGGACTTCCAAGCTTATCGTTACGTTTTAATCTGTTTAAAAAATATTGCTTCATTTTGAATTAAAGCAATGAAATGGCTCCTATTTTCTTCTGCCTCTTGCACCCTTTGTGTATGTCGACTTGAGGAATATTTTCCTGTCCCAAAGAGGTAGTACGTGCCTGAGTAGTTCAATAGTGTTATGATCACACTGCCAATATCTGTTGCTCACAAAATGTCTGTATTCTGTTCAATAGTGATAGCTAAATGATACTTTATTGAGGCACTGTAAAAGGCAACACATCACGGTGTACATACTTCAGTTGATTTAATGAAAAGCCTCAATTTGACCCTAAAGGAGGGATGGTGACACATGAATTGCTAAATATAGACCCACTGGAGAACTTCCAGTGAAATAGACGATTCTTCCAGGGGACCCCCGGGATCACGCACATAGGAAGTTTTGTTTAAAGTAAACATAGGAGTGCCTTTCTAGACATTTTCTCCTCTAGACATTTTAGTACATTGCACATTTGGAACCACCGTTTCATTCCAGTGGCTACACAGGGTGGAAAAGAGTAGAGGCTTGCCTGAGATGTATTTATTGTCTATGGGACAATTTTTATGTGTAGTCATGACTATGATAGATAGTAAACGAACCCATAAAACTGACCTTCAACAATTTACATGCACTTTTGTGAGCTGGCAGAAAGAGCGTAGGATTTATTATATACCTCTTTTTATTGCAAAGTTATAATTATATTGGTGTAGGAGATAGTCACAGAGCCCTAAACACAAAGTTGTCCAGCATCAGCCAGGCAAATCAAGGGGTTTTTGTATCATTTTATAAATGTTAAATCCCTTAAGTGTATCTTTCTTGGTCATCCAGTTGTTCAGTTTATTTTTCATTCATATTTTCCCCACCTGCTCTATAAATTTGGGCTTTCTATAACATTTAAAAGCAGAATATTTTGCAGATCTTATTATTATTTTTTTTAAAGATTTTTTTATTTATCTATTTGACAGAGAGAAATCACAAGTAGGCAGAGAGCCAGACAGAGAGAGAGGAGGAAGCAGGCTCCCTGCCAAGCAGAAAGCCCGATGCGGGGCTCGAACCCAGGACCTGGGATCATGACCTGAGCCGAAGGCAGCGGCTTAACCCACTGAGCCACCCAGGCGCCCCCAGATCTTATTATTTTAATATTATCGGAAATGTTATTTTGTTATTTCCTCAGTATTTTGTTATTTTATTATTTTATTCTGTTTTAGTTTAGTTTAGTTTTAGAGGGGTGGGGAGAGGCAGAGAGAATTTTAAGCAGTCTCCACACCCAGCACAGACATCCAAGGTGGGGCTCGATCCCACAATCCTGAGATCATGACCTGAGCCAAAAGCAAGGGTCAGAGACTTAACCGACTGAGCCACCCAGGCGCCCCTCAGTATTTTATTTTAAATTTTACTTTGGATTGATGTATCCAGATTATTTGCTTTTCTCTAACTCTTGCTTTCTCAGACTCTGTCTCTTTCTCTGTCTCTTGGTCTCTGTGCTCCCTTATTTTGTTTCAAGATGAAAAACTATTTTGAAGTGTTAGGGTATTTTTATAAAAACAAAACAAAACAAAACAAAAAAAACCTCAGAATGATTTTTAACCAGAGATGTGGGGAAGACTGAAATACATTCAGAGGGATTTGAGCGGGGGGGTGGTGGGCAGAAAGATATTTAGCATGTGGAGTTCATATTTACAGGTCCCCAGTGCAGGCTCTGCTCCTTGAGCAAGGTTTTATGAACATGGTCAAAAGACATAGTCTTGCAAAGCCTCAGCTCTTTCCTCTGCTAAATAGAAATAATATGCTTCATGTGGTTTTTCTAACAGGTAAATGAGATAATACAAGAAAGGCAAGTAGCTTAGTACATGGTGCATAGTAGGCACTACCAAGTGTTAGTTACGATATGCGATAAATTCGTAATAGTAACATATTTTTTTTATAATTAATGAAGTATGTGAAGATTACTGAAAGCTAATTAAATGAAACATACTTTATCTCATTAAATGTATATTAGGAGACTTAATCCTGTCCTCAACATTTAGCTTGGAGACCATGCCTTATAATACTTGTTCCAGGGGCACCTGGATGGGTTGGCTGATTAAGCGTCTGACTCTTGATTTCAGCCCAGGTCACCATCTCAGGATTGTGAGATCAAGCCCAGTTTTGGGCTCCACGCTGGGGGTAGAGTCTGCTTAAGATTCGCTCTCTCTCTCTCCCTCTATGCCACTTAAAAATACTTGTTCCATGGAAAAGAAGCTGTAACATACATTTTAATGTTTACATGAAATAAGTGATCACTACATGTCAAGGAATTCTTTTCAGCGGACGTCATTCTCATCCCTTTGGTGGATCTTTTATGTGACACTTCCTCGCATCACAAAGAAGAAATAAGAAAATATGTCTCGATCTAGGTGATTGGCAGCAAGGTCCCCACATTCAGAAAATTGCAGCTGGAAGATTTTTTTCCCCTTTTTGTCAAATTATTTAACTTGAAAAATGTTTGTGAATATGCAATTTGTTTTTTTACATTATGCGACATTTTTTTTCTCAATGCCACTGCACGACTTTGAAACAGTTTTCTGTGGCTTGCTGTTTAGGTAGTCGTAGGACTGTAGACGGATGTATAAGTTCAAATTTCTCTTCTTTAGAGTTAAAACGTGGACCCATGTCTCAAAATAAGGCATCTGGTGCTTCTTTGTTAACCAACGGAGAAGGTTCACAAATACCCAATATTCTATTCTCCAGAGCCTGTACAAAGTTTTAATATTATTCTTGATTTAATATTCTTTTTGAAGTGTGTGCTTTATGTTAGGCCTTATCATGCATATTATACTATTTAATTATTATAAGAATCCCATATGATAAGCATTATTTCTCTCATTTTTATAAATGAGGATTTGGAGTTTCAGTTTAACTAACTATGCTGTTGCACAGTTGTTAAGTAGCAAAGCTGGAATTCGAGCCTATGTCCATCTGACTTCAAAACATATTCTCTTTCAATTCCACCATGCTGTGCCTGTACTTTTAAGTGAAATATCATGAATATCCTGGATCAAAGAAGAATCTCTATATTGCAAGAAACACTTGACTTATTGAACAGAGTTTCAGATGAACATACCCATTTAAATGCATTTACATCTTGCTTAAAGGCAGTACTTTCCAAGGAAACTGAAAATAAGCAATTAGATTTAATTTACTTGTAGGTGTACACCTAAGGCCATACCTACACCAGCCAAATAAATGGAGATTTTTAGTATCTTTCACCAGGGAGCAGTAATATCTGTGTTGCCATTTTACAAAATGTATAATCGTACAATATATTTCCATTTAAAACAGTATAGAAGATTAAATCCACTCTGGCAGCATATTTCTCATATTTCAGTATTTTATTGCAGTATTGTAATGACTTTATCTGCCTTGGTGTAGCATCTGAGTCTCACAAAAAGGAACAGATGAGAGCATGGACACCAAATGCCATTTAAATTACCTACATTTGGAAGAATTTGCTAATATTTTATAAATGTACAAAATTATTTTTCCCAAAACAGGTATTTGAAGATTAATAATGAACATTGTTGATAAGTCTTTCTCTATTTTAGGAAACTAGTTACTAGTATTAATATTTAAAAACTAGTACTTTGAAAAAATTGTCAAAAATTGCCTTTTTCAGGGGTGCCTAGGTGGCTTATTTAAGTGTCTGCCTTTGGTTCAGGTCATGATCTCAGGGTCCAGGGATAGAGTCTCACCTCGGGCTCCCTGCTCATGGGGGAGTCTGCTTCTCCCTCTCCCTCTGTGATCTTTCTTGCTTTTGTTCTCTCTCAAATAAATAAATAAATTTTTTTTTAAATAACTTTTTTTCATACTCAGTAGGAATAAAACCCAACTCCAAAGAGGATATGCTTTATTATTTATGCAATAAACAATTCTTACAGGACAAATAATTATTTTCTGTCAGCTACTGTAACTAATTTTTATTTACTGATGATGAATTACAAATATTATAGTTGAAGTTCTACAAATAAGCAATAAATATTCAAAAGAGAGGTGTCATATTGTTCTCAGTTCTTTAGTTAATGAGGTGGATATTTGAATGTTCAAGATAATTTCTCTCCTTATAATTTTATAAAACTTGAGATAGATTTTATATGTACTTCAGTTATTGATTATTCTCTCTGTAGTGGGGTAGGTTACCTCTGGTTGGCTTTGTTTTTGATAATCATAAATTAGTAGTTTAAGAGCTCACAAGGTTTATAAATCCATATTTTCAACTGAAAATTTTTGAGATAATTATAAATTCACAGGTAACTGTAAGAACTAACTCAGAGAGGTCTCTTACACACTTTTCCTAGTTTCCTCTAATAGTAGCAATTGCAAAAAACAGTGTAATATCACAACCAAGACATTGACATCAATTCAACCCTCCTATCTTATTCTGATTTCTCCAGTTTCCCTGGTTCTTGTCTGTTGAGTGTATGTGTGTGTGCACGTGTGTATGTGTGTGTGTGTATTGAATCTGTAAATTTTTTGAGAACTAGCAGTGTTCTCAGGAAGTCAGATAGCTCATTAGACTGTTTCTAGTGTCCAGAATGGTGTTTCCTGGCTAGGGATCTCTTGAAACGCATATTTAAAGCCAATATAAGATCTTGGTGATATTAGTAGACTATTTGTCTGGTTTGATTTGCATTTCCCTGATTAGAAGTTAAATAAGAACCTTTCTGGATTAAAAGCCTTGAAGAATTTACCTCCATTTCCTTTCAAGACACAGTTCTCCCAGCCTGTCTCCCCATGGATTAAAAGGATATACTGTTACACAGAATGGAATCATAAATTCAGCCGCCAAGAGGAACTTTATTGCGTGACTCTCCCTGACTCAGTTTAGCTTATATAAACTCATCAATCTCTTCTTTTTTATCATTTTTCTTTTCATATATTTGGAAGATATTAAACCTATTAACACTATGAAAAAAAGAACCTTTGTTTTCTAATGTCAGTGATGCACCCTTCATGTATTAGTTTCATATTCCTTTTATTCTCTATAGTTGAAGTCACTCTATAGACTTTTGCAAAGAGTATCTTCACACTCCCTCTTCCTCTCCTCTCTCCCTTTCCCCCTTCCCCATCTTCCTTCCTTCCTTCCTTCCATCCAGCCTCTGTGTATTGACATAATATTTATGAAATCCTCATTTTATTCAAGGCATAGGACTAGGTCTGAGGAACATAGTTGATTAAACATAATACCTTATTTTCTGAAGCATGTAACTTGATAGTAGTCAACCAGACATCATTATGGATATTAGTCAAGCTTAAACATGTACACACTCACTCACTCCAAGTACTCTCATGGATGTTGGTGGCAAGAAAAGAAAGGGGAATATGAACTATTCTAACTGGAAGTGACTGGTTATCAAAAGATGTTTTGGAGGACTGCCTCTTCGTGTCCATTCGTACTCCACACAATGTTCCCATATGAGTTCAAAACCAGAAGCCCTTGTTAGTTTTCTCAAATACAAAAATTCTGAAGTAAAATACTATGTTTCAATATAAATTTCTCAGTTATAGGAGTAGGAAAACCTCAGTGGTTTGAACTGTTTAGGGGATGGTCAGTCCTAGCATGGGTATTAGAGTATATATATATAAAATGAGGATCTGTCATTTTTATTGCACATGGTAGTATCTATTTGTGACTAACAGTATTCTAAGTGAGGTCAAGTGGGGATAACCTTGATTTGTAACTGGAGTCCTCTTTTACCCTGCCCTGGTGATGCTGGCCCCTTCTTTTCTTGTAATTGCATTGTGTGTATGTAAATTAATTTCTCTTAAGTGCTTTAGAATTTATTCTATGAAGCAGTCTCATTTTAAATATTGTTTATATTATTCTCTTGCTTCAAGCTCCTGTTTCAAATTTTAGCTTTGGTTCTGCCAGCTTGATTGTCATTCCATATAATGAAGCTGAAACTAAAGATGTTCTACTCCAGTTCTGTGTTCCGGAAAAAAGGAGGTGTAATGGCTCATATGGTTGTGTTTAAGTATAAAGGTAGATGTAAGTGTTTGCTTTATTGTGACACAAGTTGGGTTTGGAGTACTGATTTAATGATCTTCAGTTGAGCAAAATTGTTTAAGGAAGGTGATCCCCAGAATGCCCAGTGATTACAAGTAATGCTCATTGCATGTTTGCTCAGCGACTAAATCAAAAAATGATTTGGTTAGGACTACGTGCCATAGGTTTGTCACACACCTTTCTTATGGAATCATAATCTTTTCTAATGTACATGGGTTAATAATAAATACTGGTAAATATAGTCATTGTGTAGGAACCTTGATATGTTCATACTTTGTTGGCTTTGAAAATTCAAGAGAATAATTAATAACATTCTTAAAAATACCATGCTTTATTTAGATTTAACATCCTTGGCTTAAGGAGCTCAAATTGTTGAACAAAATGACCAAAAACACCGATCATAGTAATAGTAATAATAATAAATCTGCATTTTCACAGGGTTCTGGCTAAGGAATAACCTTTTATTTTGATAAAGAAAGCTATGTAAGTGTGAGGGATTATAGTAAGGAACATTTTTGTAGAAATATTGGAGGGAGTATCTGTTTATATTTGGAATACTGCCATTTTTACCATCAAGAAATTAGGATTGTCCATGACTTTAACTCTCCATTATACATTAAATCATTGTTATTCAATATAGCAGTGTTAGAGCCTTCTGTTTGTTCCCAGTATCTGTCTCTCATGTATTGGATAATTGTAGCTATTCTTTAATCCCGATCAACTATTCTTTTCTTTACTGTGACTTATTTAATTGCATCAATTTGAGTCAGAGTATTCTCTTGAGTTAAAAGGAAGTAATATTTCCAGCCACACTAAATAGCAGAAAAAATAAAGAACAGTGTTCTAAAAAAAAAAAATTACAGAGACCCCTGGGGGGCTCAGTTGGTGAAGTGTCTAACTTTGACTCATGATCTCAGAGTCCTGGGATGGAGCCCCACATCAGGCTTCCCATGCAGTGGGGAGTCTGCTTTCCCTTTTCCTCTGCCCCTCCCCCTGTTCACGTGTGTGCTCTTTCTCTCTCACTCATAAATAAAATCTTAAAGATTGTGACAATTAATGAAGACACTTTTACTTTCATTTAAGTGGTTTACAGTGGGTATCAAATTATTTTCCAGCTGCTTCTCTTAAATTTGTTGTGAAAAGGGAGACCATTAGGAAGAGGACTCAATATAAGTTCTGGAACAAAGTAAGCACTCAGTAAATGTTACAGATTTTATCTTGGTTATTCTATAGTTGAGAATATTTGAAGAGAAAAAGGAAAGAACTAATGATGGACAGTAACACAGGATAACTATTTTCTATTGCTTTATAAATATGGTTCTTTTTCACTAATGTATAAGTATGTTCCTTATTTTCTCTTTTTTGGAATTCTATGTCAAGATAATGTCAGTGGAACAGTTAATCTTGGTTATCTAGAAATGGAATGGGGATCGCTTCTCGGCCTTTTGGCTAAGATCAAGTGTAGAAATGGAATGGGTGACTCACCTTTGACGTTAACCTTCATAGCTACATACCTTTGCCTGCCTTAGCTCTGAAGTTTAGAAGAAATACCAGCATGGGGTTACTATGGGTTGAAGTTCCCCGTAATCTAGTAGGTGCAATCAGCTCTGGGAGCTGCTCCTGGCATCTTCTAGATCAGTATGATATTTTATGCCATCACTTTTTTTTAAATCTGGGATTAAAGGGGTTCTGGGTGAAAGCTAGCTCTAGCCAGGGTAATTATGGTTATCGAGCAGGTCTGTATATTGAATACAAGTAGTTATTACTTATGTGCTTCATTTGCCTTCTCAATTATAAAATACTAAGGTAAAATGTATAATATTTATTGAATACTTACGATGTACTAGATATTATGCTGAGCCTTCCACATATATGATCTCATGTTCACAACAAACATAGGAGGAACAATTAGGAAGTTCAGTTGATGCCCAGAGGCCCAGAGGAAGCAACAACATATCAGTGGATACTCAGAGAATATAAACTGGTTCCCAAGGTGGTCAATAAACTTTTTTCTCATGTGATCTGAATTACTGAATCCTGAAAGTATATAATCCCCACTCTTAATGATTTATGAAATCAATGTAAGAATTTGTTAAGTATAACTTAATGACATTTCATTGGTCATCTCCTTATTATCTATATATGTGATTGTTTTCTAATATGCTCAAGAAAGTATATGGCTTCCTTTTTTGGGGGTGATTGATCATGTAAGAAAATAAAAAATGATGGGGCATTTGGTGGGGGAGAAAATATATTATAAATTCTACTATAATATTATAGTATTATAAACTATTATTACAAATTGGAAGTAAAATGTTTCAACTTATGTTCTTACATTATTTTGACTCTAGATAAAAACTTGTGCATAATTATTTCCATGGTGTGATATCTGTTATATTTTAACTCTATTTCAGATAACCAACATTTAAGATCAACAATATAAAGAAATCAGAACAGGTGTACAGAATTCTACTTACTCTCTGTGGTTTTAAGTTAATGAAGCTAGAAAGAAAATCAGTCATAACTTACTGATTGGATAGTTAGCGTCAGTTATCTTTGCATTTTTACCCATCTTCCTTTTAAAAACAAAAGCCTTTTTTGGAGGATGTCATCAGTTGACATGTTTACACATATTTGACAGATATACATCATTCCAAACATACTTGCTAGATTTTTAACATTTGTTTACAAAAAGCTGATGGTTTTTGTAGGCAACATGTATTCATTTACATAGAGTTTTACAGATATCCTTTAAATTTAATGCCTTTTTAACTATGTGAGTATCCTGATACATAGGCATCAAATAATAAGAATGGTGTTACAAGTCTAGAAATTTTTTAAAGAAAGAGCAGTTGACTTCTTGGAACATATGTGTAGCTTAGATAATTGTGGTCACGTCTGGGTGCCTGACTCTGATACTGATCATGTGATCAGTTCTGAATGTGCTCATCTGTTAGAGAATGAGTAACTGCACCTAGCTTGTCCAGGAACAAGCGATGAAAGGGTCCCCTTTATTGCCAAGCATTGTAAACTGAGAGGACATGATAAATATACTTACAGATGAGCTCATCTCCCTGATTTTTAGTGCTTGAGGTGATGGCTTCTAGTAAGACTATTATTGTTATCTTGATTCCAGGAGTTTATGAAATCGTGAAAAAAGAGTACAGAAAATTTTTAAGAAAGGGCTAATATCATTTAAGATGATGGCAGCTTATAAGATCTTTCCCAACAGATTTTAGAAATACTCTATTTTCATAACAAAACCAGATGAAGACACCACTAAAAAAGAGAAATACAGGCTAATATCCCTGGTGAACATGGATACAGAAATCCTCAACAAAATTCTAGCAAACCGAATCCAGGAGTACTTTAAAAAAAAACCTTCACCACAGTCAAATGGGATTTATTCCTGGGTTGCAAGAGTGGTTCAATATTTGTAAATCAATCAACGTGATATATCACATCAATAAGAGCAAGGATAAAAACCGTATGATCATTAGAATAGATGCAGAAAAAGCATTTGACCAAGTACAACATCTATTTATAATAAAAACCCTCAACAAAGTAAATTAAGAGGAACATACCTCATAGTAAAGGCCATATATGAAAAACCCACAGCCAACATCATCTCTTAATGGGGAAAATGGAGAGCTTCTCCCATAAGGTCAGGAACAAGATGATGTCCGCTCACCACTTTTATTCAGTATAGCCCTGGAAGTCCTAGTCATAGCAATCAGACAACAACAACAAAAAAAACATAAAAGGCACTCAGATCAGTAAGGCAGAAGTAAAACTTCCATTATTTGCAGATGATATGATACTATATCTAGAAAAACGAAAAGACTCCACTAAAAAACTGCTAGAACCGATAAAGGAATTCAGTTAAGTTGCAGGATATAAAATCAAAGTACAGAAATTTGTTGCATTTCTATACAACAATAATGAAGCAGCAGAAAGAGAAATTAAGAAAAACAATCCCACTTATGGTTGCATCCAAAATAATAAGATACCTAGGAATAAACCTAACCAAAGAGATGAAAGACCTGTCTTCTGAAAACTATAAAACACTGATGAAAGGAATTGAAGAGGACACAAAGAAATGGAAAGACAGTCCATACTCACGCTATGCTACCCAAAGCAATCTGTGCATTTAATGCAATGCCTATCAAAATACCAATAGCAGGGGCGCCTGGGTGGCTCAGTGGAGTAAAGCCTCTGCCTTCAGCTCAGGACATGATCCCAGGGTCCTGGTATCAAGCCCCGCATCGGGCTCTCTGCTCAGTGGGGAGCCTGTTTCCTCCTCTCTCTCTGCCTGCCTCTCTCACTACTTGTGATCTCTCTATCCTGTCAAATAAATAAATAAAATCCTTAAAAAAAATAGCATTTTTCAAACAATCCTAAAATTTGTATGGAACCACAAAAGACCCTGAATAACCAAAGCAATCTTGAAAAAGAAAAGCAAACTGGATGCAGCATGATTCTGGACTTCAAGTTATATTACAAAGCTGTAGTCGTCAGAATAGTATAGTTTTGGCACAAAAATAACACATAGATCAAAGCAACAGACTAGAAAACCCTGAAATAGACTCACAATCATAAGGTCAGTTCATCCTCAACAAAACAGGAAAGAATATCCAATGGGAAAATACAGTCTTGGGGAAATTGGACAGCAACATGGAAAAGAAAGAAATTGGGCTGCTTTCTTACACCATATGCAAAAACAAATTCAAAAGAGATTAAAGACCTAAATGTGAGGCCTGAAACCATAAATATCCTAGAAGAGAGCACAGGCCGTGACTCCTTTGAGCCATAGCAACTTTTTTCTAGATCTGTCTCCTGAGGCAAGGGAAGCAAAAGTAAAAATAAACTATTGGACTACAACAAAATAAAATCTTCAGCACAGCAAAGAAAATGATCAACAACAAAAAAGGCAGACTATGGAATGGGAGAAGATATTTGCAAATGACATATCCGATAAAAGGTTAGTATCCAAATTATTTAAAGAACTTATACGACTCAACACCCAAAAAGCAAATATTCCAAACAGAAAAATGGGCAGAAGACTTGAACAGACATTTCTCCAAAGAGGACATGCAGATGGCTAAGAGACACATGAAATGATGTTCATTATCACTTACCATCACAGATCAATGTGCAAATCAATACGGCCATGAGATATCACCTCAGACCTGTCAGAATGACTAAAAATAACAACACAAGAAACAACAGATGTTGGCAAAAATGTGGAAAAAGGAACTCTTTTGCACTGTTGGTGGGAATGCAAACTGCTACAAGCACTCTGGGAAGAAGTATGGTGGTTCCTCAAAAAGCCAAAAAATAGAACTACCTTATGATCCAGGAATTGCATTAGTGGGTATCTACCCGAAGAATACAGAAAACTGATTCAGAGGGATACATGTACCCCTATGTTTATAGCATCATTATTTACAGTGGACAAGGAAGCAGCCCAAATGTCCATAGAATGATGAATGGATAAAGAAGATGTGATATATGTATGTACGTGTATATATAGGTATGTGTGTATATATATGTATGTGTATATGTATATAATGTACATATACATATACACATACATAAATATATATATGTGTGTGGAGGAACATTATTCAGCCACAGAAAAGAATGAAATCTTGCCATTTCCAATGATGTGGATGGAGCTAGAGAGTATAATACTAAGTGAAAAAAAGTCAGAAAAAGACAAATACTGTATGATTTCACTGGTATGTGGAATTTAAGAAAAAAAATAAACAAGCAGAGGGGAAAGAAAAGGGTGAAAGAGAGAGAAAGACAAATCAAAAAACAGACTTAACTGTAGTAACAAACTGATGGTTATTAGATGGGAGGTGGGTGGGGGCTGGGTCAAATAGGTAATGGGGATTAAGGAGGGCACTGGCTGTGATGAGCACCGGGTGTTGTATGGAAGTTTTGAATCACTATATTGTATATCTGAAATTAACAAATTACCGTGTGTTTAAAAAAAAAAAACAGTAAAAGAGGAACAAATACTATTTTATCTAAAATTAATGTATTTACAATATTGAACAGAAATTGTTACCATCAGCTATAATTTCCATGTTTTCTTCAAACTGTTATTTACAGCAACTTCCAGTCATTTGTTTCTTCCAGCCTGGGATTACTTTTATCTCAAAGTAATTCTTTTTAATTCATTGACCCTCTGCCTTACAAACAATTTTATTTGTAAATAATGATGTGTTTAAATCTTTATGCTAACATTGTATTTATTATGAAAGAGATTCTTTCTGATCTATTAAAGGAAAGAGATGGTTTTTACTGTCTTTTGTCAGCTTTCTCTCCTCTGAAATGCCATTTCTGATTTCTCTGAGTTGCCTCCTTGGGAGTCTTTATTTCTTGCTGGTCAGATTTTATCTCTTGCCATACCAAAAACTTCCTAAGTCGAGTCATAATTATCTCACTGCCATTAGAGTAGGTCGCATAAGGAGAAGATTCACGTCAGATTCATGCTTGTATTTCCAGTATCCAGCATCGTGCCTGGCATTGTGTGTTCAAGAAATAATTTTAAATGAGTCTATACTTCTTTAAATAAAGTTTTGCTGAGTGCCATTTTATCAATACAGATAGTCCTGAAAGTAATTCTGCTTGCAGAAGTTTAATACCTGGTGAGCTATCATAGCTCTACTGGGCCATGTCCCAGATGAACCTACGCAAGAGTTCCTATGAAGGGTCCCTCCCCAGAACTGATGTTTTCAGAGGCAGTTGCTTCTACGTGGAGGAAAGGATCAATCCTTAGATCATGCCAGAAGTTCTGAATCTCTGGAAACTACACACACAAATAATAATACCCACCAGCCTGCCTAGCTGCTTTCTTTCCTCTTTCTCGCTCTTTCTTCCTCCCTCCTTCTCTCCTTCCCTTTCTTCCTCCTTCAAGATTGGGCATTTTTGTATCTCACTCATGTTGGAAACGAGCAGATCCAAGGAAAGTGAAGAAAAAGAGAGAGGAATTGAAGAGGAACAACATAAACGTATCACAATGGAGAGCACACGGTCCTTCTGAGCCCGCTGAGTGTTAAATGTGGGATATAGAAATATTTTACAGGCTGGAGATATTGTAAATACATTAATTTTAGGTAAAATAAGCTGGAGAACATGAGGTCATTGGAGATTCTAGTTTGCAATCACTATATATAATTACACACCAGGAAGTTTTCTTCAGAAAAAATGCTTTCAACCAAATGAAAAGGGAAGGAGTTGTTTTGGAATGTTCACAATGTCTTTTATACCCATATTATTAGGAAGGAAAGCTTATGTTATTTCTTACATTAGTATTGATGTGATATATTTAATCCGATTTTCAAGTTTTTATTTTATTTATTTCATACCTATTTTCTCTGAAGAATGATCACCAAGGACAGGGGTGGGAAGGTAGGAAACTCCACTGTTTTAAAACTATGTACCTTAGATTTCTTCTCTCTGAAATTTTTGGGAAAGAAATGTAAAAGTTTATTGTGAACTCTGATAATCAAACAATAATTTTGCCACTCCGCCCTGCAATGCTTGCTCAATGTTTTGTTTGTTTAATCTTTTCTACCACCTTGCCTTCTTAAAAACGCGCCCTGTGGCCCCAACCTTCAGGCACTCACATTCTGCTTTCCAAATTGACTGGCAGCTAATCTTATAAATGAATCCATTCTAATGGTTGCTGATATGATACTAGGGCTTGAGGTCAATCCTTCCACCTAGTTAAGTTGTTAAAATTTTTTAAAAGAGACAGTCTGATAAACTGAAATGAGCATGAGAACACCAGCAAAACAGGGTTGGAGTCCTAGTTTCACTCCTAATTTTGTGATTTAAATAAGTTATTTTAATTTTAAGCCCCAGCCCAGTAAATAGGATAGTACAATTTTACCTACTCTATTTACATTCTCAGGGAACTATTATGGTGGTATTATAAAGTGAAAAAGTACTATATACGACATTGAATGATTTAAAGACCTCCTTAGAAACAATGATTTAGCCCCAAAGCAGTGAAGATATATATAGTTTCTGCCACTCTACCAGGTACAAAGCTTTGTGGGGTAAGTAGGAAGTACCACATAGAGAGATAATAAATACATGCAGATCCCTAATATAAGGACAATGATGAAAAATATTAGAGTTAAAATCAAATACTGTAGGAGTTCAAAGGGAGCCATTACCTCTGAACTTCTGGCCAGGAGAAGATGTCTGAATCAGGGAGGTGTTCATTTAGGAGGTAACAGATAGAATTCCAAAAAAATGGTAGGTTTTTTTTTTAAATTTTTTTAATTTAAGAGTTTATTTATTCATTTAGGAGGTAACAGACTTCCAAAAAAAAAAATGGTAGGTTTTTTTTTTTTTTTAAGGAGTTTATTTATTTATGTAAAAGTGAGAGAGAGTAAGCACAAGCAGGAAGAGGGACAGAGGCAGAGGGAGAAGCAGGCGGGTAGGGAGCCTGATGCAGGACTCCAGCCCAGGATCCTAAGATAATGACCTGAGCTGAAGGGAGATGCTTAACTGACTGAGCCACCCAGATATCCCCCCAAAATGGTAAGGTTTAAGCATAACACTAATGATGGGTATTTAGAGCGATGTATCACACAGCAAAGGCCTTTGAAATATAAAAGATTGACTATGACTATACTCAAAAAAAAAGTGTCAAGATTACTTTTGGCAAAATTACTCTTGTCAGTTATGTATAACTTAAGAAGGTATTGTTGGGTCCCCCCAAAATTGTGTACCCCAATAATGGGTCCGTGAATAAAGGAGCGAGACTGATACAAAGCGAAGGTCAAGCAAAGCTTTATTTCGCGCCAAGCATCAGGAATCATACCAACCGTCTTAGAGACCAGTCAGGGCCGCCCCTACAGAGAGGACGACCCCTTCCTGCTTTCCAGACTAACTTTTATAGAGCAAAGGCCATGTGGTTGTGCCTGGCCACACACAGGTGGCCAGTTAGATTGTAACACACACAGGAAACTCCACAGTGATGCTAGGTGACCAATTGAATTACAATTTACCCTAATAGACATTTGATTTACCCTATCACACCTTGGTTAGGATTGGCTCCGAAAGGCTCCCAAAGGGTGGGGGCCCATACTCCTTGGTAGCTAGGAGACAGTATGCGCCCCCACTGATTGAATACCTCCACCTGGCCTGACCCACCCTTGTATTTGGACTTTGTTACCTGGGACTGGTTTCCCGGACTTGCTTTTAAGTAAGTTCCCCTGGGGGGTGGTGGGGCAAGGTCAATTTAAGCTTTACAGCAAAATGGCAGTTCAACCGGGGTGGGGATGCTCTGGCTGAATAGGCCCTTACAGTATACAACTGTAAAGATACACAAGCAATAGTAAAAGGCTTCAGAATTACAAGTAAATGACAGCAGCTTTCTTGATCTAGGAATTATATTTTTGGAAGTATTTTCTGAAATTAATGATATTTTCAGCAATATGAGTTCAAAGTTTAAATAAAATAAAATTAACAACATTGTGCCAGCATCATAGCCTACATATTAATGTTTCCATAGGTGAAAGGATTTTCAAACCAAATAAATATACGCATATATTGTATTTATTGAAGAATGCCAAACAGTAAGAAAATTAAGTGACTGATACACGTTAGTACTACACAAAACTTATTCCTCCAAATCTGGAGACCCACATCAAGATTTCATAAAACATTTTGATATTTTATGTGGTGAATTGGTGATTATCTTAGGTATGAACTCGAGTATTCTAGGATCTGTACTCACTGGCTACATGTTAAATTTTTAGTCTCTTTATTGTGCTATATCCCATTCTATTTTTTGAAATTCCTTTAAAAAGTGATACTTGTACTTGTTCGCTGGATAAATAATTAAAAATCCACAATGGATTATCACTTTTAGACCGGTCTTCTGCACATTTCTATTCTTGGCTGAGAGTACTTCAAAAGTCACCTCCCCCACTCCAAACATAGACCTTTCCTTCCAGGTGAAACTCATCTTAATCAAAATCAGTGCTTAAGAATGTTTATCGGTTAAAGCTCATCAGCATATTTTCATCTCCATCTACACCATTTCACAATGTAAAAAAAAAAAAGAAAGGACTCTATCGGGATTAATATGGTTATTGAGCTAACCAGTGATGTTTAAACAACAGCAATGACTTGTGAAAATTTCCATTGAGTGCCAGCTGTCTTTTTCTAGATTCATAAATGTAATGTAACCTATGAGAAAGTATGCAATTTTAACATACAGAAGTCGATGTTGCCTAAAATTTAGAACTCCAGACATCATCAGTAAGGGCCACTGATGATCTATAGCAAATGTTCTTTAAAAGCTATTTCTAACTTGTTTTTAGTCAAACAGGATCTATGGTTGATGTGTACCCAAATTTTCTCCTTTGGAGTTTTCCTCCTGGAGAAAACGGGCCTTCTCTGTCTCAACAGGACCCTCCAGACCCTGCCTCTTCTATGGACCTCCTGTTCGTCGACTAACTTTTGGATGTTGCTTCTCTGCTGCTGTTTTCTGTGTCTGCTGACCCAGACCTCTCCCATTCATGATGTTTCCTCCCTCTCCACAGCTTCCAAAGCACACCCCACTCTGTGTCTCAAGATTTTGATCAGGAAGTGGTATTGGGTCAGCCCGTGACAAGGAGTGGTGTCTGGAAGGTCAGGGAGGGTTTCTGGCAGCAAAGAAGCATATTGTGCCAGGTTGCTTGAGCAAGAGTGGTAACTCCCTCCTCCCTCCTCCCCGCAGCTGAAAGGAGTCCAGAAACTTCAGTTCCGCCTTGCAGTGACACTTCCAAACATTGGCAAGAGCCAGTCATACCCCAGGTGACTATTTTCAGACACCTGGGATGAGCTGATTTTTTGTTTGCATAAATAGACCATAGGGCAAAGGACAAAATATGGGAGTTCCTCCCCAATCTTGAGCTTGGTTTCTGCACACAAAGTTTAATTTTATATGTGAATACGCAGGTGAAATCTTTCTAGTTTTATTTCACATCATGGTTTTAAAGGCATCTTGAATCTTAAAACATCTTTTAAATTTTACAATTTAAAAACATCTTGAATTTTCTACTTTGTTACTAATGATCTAACTACGTAGAACCACATTTTATCTCTTCTATTTCTCTCTCTCGAAGATGATAATTTACAGGTTTCAGTAGGCCTTATGATAGAAAGAATATCCAAACCTATCACAGTCTCAGAATGAATTCTCAAAGCCAGCCAGAATCAGAATGTAAAAGATGCCCGAGATTATATTACAGGCTGATCTATGGTAGCATAGGCATGTAAATTTGCTTCTTAATGCCATACACATTGATTTCTATGACGCTTTAAGAACTGTAGCCAAAGGGTATGTTTTTATTCTTGAAGAATGCAGTGATTTAACTTGCTCTAGGTTTTAGGCCGTTCCAGTGTCTTGTTTTAGAGTTTGTAGTCAGTGAATGCATGAAAAGGGAATGTTTCTATTTTGCCACCACCATTATGTTATCTTTTCCAGTGCAATTACAAGCTAATTCAGGGCTCTTTGTGTTAGACTAATAGCTTCTGATTCGCTGCTGTCACCCAGGACCTCTTCATGTACTTTTAATAACATCTGCAGTGGCCCCCAGCACTCACCTAGGGTGAGCATTTTTCTCTAAATAGAGACTCATCTTTGGCAAATCATTAATGGAACATCAAAAAGATCCCATCTGTTAGAGTTACATATGGCTAAGATCAGAATTATCAAATATCTCATTTTTTTCTTTATTCTTTTTTTTTTTTTCCTTTTTCTCCCTTCCTTATCCACACAATAAATGTAGTTGTCAGCAGGATAAGTTCATGTGCCGGATAAGGTCACAATTTCATTTAGTGACAACTTCCAACAGTACGAACTTACAAGGTTCGATTTATTAAAGAGTCAGAAGGGATAAGATCACTCCATGGCCAGCCTGATTTATCAGGGTTTGACTGGAGTACTTGAATAGGGAATGTCATATTTCAAGTTTATGTTCAAAACTGTAGTTTAGTGTGCGTTATGACTGTATGACTCAAAAATTGAGAAGGAAAATTAGAAAAGGCATCCCTATAAGGCGATGTGAAAGCCACTTACGGACAACTATCATTTCCTGTGCCAAAAAGCGCTTTGAGATGGCTCGATGCAGCATGATATAAATGGCACTATTTGTCTAAAAATGCAGATGAAACATGCTGTTATTAGTGCCTGAGGAAACACACATATAGTGGCGAAGCTGCGGTTTGGCTGTGGAGATAATCAGCAGCAAAATGATCATCTCTCCTCTTCTGTATCCGGCGGGCAGCTGTTAAATGGTTAAACCATAAAATAGCGAGAGCTCGGCCATACTTCATACTTCAGCCACCTTGGCTGACTTTGAAAATGTTTTGAGATTTTTAGAATCTTTGAGCGCTTTTTGAACTCAGCATGACTTCGGGGCTGTCCATGTTTGATACCATGATGTATAATGTTTTCCAACCATGGAGAAAATATAAATACGGCTTCTGACGCGATAGCCTTCTGTTGTAGTCAGGCCTGATAAACATTATGAGCTAATTCATGTGGTCCGCTTTAAAATTTGGTTATATATTTAAAACCCAAGTTCAAACCAATCCAAATTTTATTTTCAGCAAATGAAATAGGATCTTCTGTCATCTCATTTATCGGCAACCATGTCCGTCTACGCAGTCCGAGCCAGGAGTTAAGGGATGTCCTGTAAATGCCATATACATTTATATCATCAATTTAATACTGAATTCAGTTGAAGCAGGATGGCTGATAACCATGCTAAAAGGCCCATATCTTGTCTGTTAGCCTTTGGTATTCTACCATTTTCATAAACTTTGTGTTCTAAAAGGCATGAAAGGGACCCTATGTAAAAGAAACAAAACAATGGCTTGATTGTACCTTTAGTAAAATAAGATTTAAGGGTATCTCTCCTGAGTTTAAGTATTTTCTTTCCACCAGCAAATTTCTTTTATTTGCGCAAAAAAAAAAAAAAAAAAAAGTGGCTTGATATCTTAAAAGCTGCAGTATGTTTGGTAGTGATTTCGGACTTAGGGCTTTTTTTTTTTTTTTTCGGTGAGGCTATCATAAGTCTTTGAGTAATCACAGACTTTTAAAAGTATGCATTATCAAGAAGATAAGAGAAACAGCCCTCAGCACTAACAATATTATCTTTTACCAAAATTGATTAGTCCATCCTATGTGTCTCAAATATTTTGTGTGAACTTACGCATGTTAAAAAAAAAAAAAAAGCTTCTTTTTGAGGAATAGCTATAAAAATATGAACTGGCTGAGAGAAAAAAAAAAACACTTTATTTTTTCAGCCTGCTCCATATTTTACAGAAGAGGTAACATAAGTAAATGTAGTAAAATGCTGAGCAAATGAAATATATGGTTGTTGTAATACAAAGAGAAGACACATATGAAGGCAACTTTTTATGTACTCAAAATCAACTTTAACTGCACTAAAATTAAGTCTATGAACTTAAGAAAATCTTCATCCAATCTACTATGCTCAGTTTATATTTTTTATATTTTGCCATCACCACATGTTACAAATTATATTGGTTACCAGAGGATATATGGAAATTAAGAACTATACCTGTAGTCCAAGATGCTCATAGTCCTCTTGAGGTGAAAAGGGTTATCAAAGGGAAAGCACTAGGGAGTCATTAACTGCAACATTGTGTGTATCATTGGCTTATAAATTCCTTGGGAGTACTAGGTCAGGAGAACTCGGTTTGTTCTGGAGTTCAGAGACATCTGGGGAAAGAGAATAGCTTTGGGTTTGATCTTGCAACATTAGTGGAGTTTACCAAGGCAGCCAGGAGTACAGAGTATCTGACAGGTAGCAAGAACAAGTCTCAGAAAGATGGGGGTTAAACTGGGCATGAGGAGGAAGGTATAGTGAGGAAGGCTTTCTTGACTGGAAAGGAAAAAATATATATATTCTAAAGAGCAGAACAGAAGACACTGTCGAGCAGTGTTGTGGTTAAGATTCAGGCATAGATGCTCAAGTTGGGACGGTCAAAAGGGAGCTACGAGAGGAGGTTTTACCACAGTGAGTGACCACGGAGTTGTAGTAAGTTTATCCTGACAGGAATTTGGAACCTGAATTGGAGCTGTCTGGTCCATAATCTGCATCTGAATTAATGAACCTGGGGAATGCTGCTTAGAAAGGGGAATCCAGAAGATTTTTAAAAGGGAAATGAGCCAAGGTGTGGGGAGTATTGTGGGTGGAAGTGTTAAGAGGGGCTGTGACCACAGACACTGCAGAATGGTTAGAGGGGATGATGGAAGTATGTGGACATGCTCTTAGATTGATTGCTTCAGTGTCTTCTTGGTGAAGTAGTAAATATTTATTAGGCACTTTGCATGTTGTGTGAATTAAACCTCCCAGCAGTTGTATGAATTCCTTTTTTGAATGCAGAACTGAAGTTCAAAGGGTTAAGAATCGCATGGCTTGAGTTCATGGTCGTCGTATGGCTTGTTCAACTGACAATTACTTCTCCCAGTCAGGTTTAAACTCATTCCAGTCTGGGGTTTGGCCTCCAAACTCCTTTCACTCCAGATACACATGATTTCCATCCCATCAAAAGGGAACTTTCTGGTTCTTTTCTCATTCTCATGAATTTTCAGGTTACTTGATTCATCCCTCCTCTTTTACACATTCTCAATCAACCCATCGGCTGCTATATCCAGTTTCTTTTCTATTCTCTTGCATTTTTCCTAAGTTTCTTTTTTCTTTTTTCAAGATTTATATATTTACTTGAAAGAGAGAGAGAGAGAGCAGAGAAAGGGGCAGAGGGAGAGAATCCCCAAGCAGATTCCCACTGAGCATGGAGCGGGCTCAGTCCCAATACCCGTGAGATCAGGACCTGAGCAGAAACCAAGAGTCAGATGCTCAACTGACTGAGCCAACCAGGCACCCCACTTCTAGTTTTCTGAGCCTGCTCCTCTATCACTCTGCCTTTTGAAGATCCTTAGAATTCTGCCCTAGGTCTTCTTACTTTACTGTGATACACTCTGTCCCAGATGAACAATCTATGGCTTTTGTTACCATATGCAAGCGAATTTTAATTAATGAATAAAATACCAAAATTTATCACTCTAGTTAAGACCTTGCTTCTGAGTCCCAGGCTTGTACCTCCCCACCTCTTGCCTTCCTTACAGCCATTTTTTTTTAAAGATTTTATTTACTTATTCATGAGAGACAGATTGAGAGAGAGAGACAAAGGGAGAAGCAGGCTTCCCATGGAGCAGGGAGCCGGATGCGGGACTCAGTCCCAGGACCCTGGTATCACGACCTGAGCCAAAGGCAAATGCTCAACCCACTGAGCCACCCAGATGCCCTACTTATAGCCACTTTGACCTCAATATTTCCAAACTATAACTCCTCACTTTATCCTTAAAATTTTTTTTTTTTTGCATATGATCCTTATCTCAAAAGGTACATGACCATTGGCCCGCTTACTTAAGCCAGATACCTGAACATTATTGTTGGATTTTCCCTTCCCTAACTCCTAAAATCTCAATAATCACTAGGTTCTATGATGTCTACTTCCCAAGTCTTATGGATTACATTTCTTGAAATTTGTCCAGGGTCCAGGCTTGTTTTGTTTGTGGCTTTATGCTTGGGCAAAACCTACTGCCTAATATTTGGTAGATACCAAATAAATACTAGTAGAATGAAAGAATAAATAAACTAATGCATGGAGGCAAAAAAGAATGAATAAACAAATTAAGAATTGGAGATTTTTTTCCTGATTTTAGAATATCTGATATTTTCAAGTTAAACATCTATTTTCATGATAAACTGTTAGACGTGGGTCTTTGACCTACAACCCCCATGATACATCTGGGGAAAGAAAATCATGGTGTCATGGACACCTTACCAAGTAGCAAGTGAGTGCAAAACCCTCTTTACCAAGGACAAAACAAAGACTCAGAAAAGATAATTTTTCTATTTAAGGCCCTTTA
The DNA here is from genome assembly GCF_902655055.1 of Lutra lutra. NCBI lineage: Eukaryota > Metazoa > Chordata > Mammalia > Carnivora > Mustelidae > Lutra > Lutra lutra. The sequence continues at coordinate 33,051,394 of NC_062281.1, read as the reverse complement.
GCTGGTTATTGATAGAGTTGACTAAAAGTTAATCTTGTTTTTAGTGCAATAATGTTTTCTCTATTTCATGACACTTATTAATCTTTGAAAAATTTAAATAGTATATTGCTAAGCAACATCGAAGTTAAATTAAATATAACTTCCATTTATGCAATGTCTTATTTTTCTATTATTAACCTGTGCAGCCTTGGTGTGTAAATGCTAATTATTTGCGTTGTGCTTGAGGTTTTCTTTAACACTGTTGTGAATAAATGAATATTTTTATTTAAATACCTCAGCAACAGAATGGATTTCCCCAAACCTCAAAATAACTTCCTTATAAGCAAGAAAGGAGACTGGGATTTGCCTGTTTGCCTAATAAAGTTGAAAAGATTGTCTTGTTAGCTTGAATAGTTATTGGGTCTTCTGTTACGGTCATGTTTAAGAGCTCGTAAAAGTAGTTTTGGTTTGCTTAAAATTTTAATGCATAGTCAAAGACACCTCAAGAACTTTGGTGATATTTTAGGTATCACTTTATGATCTGCCCTAAGTTTGTAGTTCTTAATCCATTAAAAGAAAGAGCTACTTGTAAATCCACAGGTATAGATAAGAAGTCACTGCTTGACTGAGTCTGAACCCTTTTCAAATGAAAAATGTCAGTGGCACAAAGAGAGGACGATTTTTTTTTTTTAAAGGTTTTCAAAGATCCTCTGATTTATCTGGTATCACTTAAATGTGACATGACTTTTTTTTTTTTTTTTTTTTTTTGGTGTGTAAAAACAAGCAAATTATTTGGGCATCATTTTTACATTGAGAAAAACATTTTTACCTAGTGTTTAGCAGAGGAATTGACATGTATTTTATATTTAAATGATAAATTGTAAAGACATTGCTTAAAATTTAAGGAAGTATGGTTGAAAAATTCAAAGAACTACCAGAAATTAAAGTTTCTTTTCAAATAGAAAAAAAAAAAAAAATCTTAAAGATTTAAGCAAGTACATGATCACATATGAATATGAGTATATACATTGAGGGACATTTTCCACTGAGTCGTCCCTGACATCATAGTAGATTGCTAGCTGTCCTCTGTGTTGGAGAATTTTGTGAATGAGGCCTCTGATTCCACTGCATTAACCAAAAAGATTGTACAGGATGAAAAACATTTTCAGGGGAAAATCTCAGAAATGGGTTTGTTATTCTACGTACAGAAAACAAATTATTTTTTTTTTCCGTATTTTCTGGACTCTGTATTTGATACTTAAGCATTAATACATTATTTGTTGCAAGTATCCTATTTATAAAGCAACATTTCAGAAGCTCAGACTTATAGAATGTTTTTGTGGTCCGTTTTCCTAATTACTGATCATCATACCAGTATATCAAAATGAAAAGAAAAGGAGGGGGATGTGTGTGCCTATTAATGAGTTTAATGAGTTCTTCCGTTTTTAGTGTATTTGACAAGTGGGAGAGAGAGGGAGTGTGAGAAGAAGGGAGAATGGAGGTGTTGTCCTTGAATTGACATTGTTTACAGTGAACCTGGGATTATAACTTCCATTGTATCTTCATTGTCCCAATACAGAAAAATTTATATTTTCATAATGGGCATAATGGAACCATGACACAATATTTAACTGACTGTGATTTAGATACTTTGATTTTGGTTTTCAGGATGAGCAGTAATAAAAACATGAAAAGAAATATCTGGTATTTTTAACCCGTGATAAATGGAGGAGACACAAATGCAAAGGAATGAAGGAGATGTCTAACTGAACTCAGGTTGATGGTACTGCTTGTAAAAACATCAAGATCAAATCTACATATTTAAAGTTATAGACTTGGAAAGAAATTAAGGCCAGAGTAAGGCAAAAATTTTAGAATATATGACCTACCGTGACTTACATGTCATTTAGAAAATGTAATTACTGAATACATTGTGTTTTATTTAGAACTTTTCTCAGCTATCTGTTGTATGTGGGTTTCTTTCTTTTTTTTTTTTTTTTTTAAGATTTTATTTATTTATTTGACAGAGAGAGATCACAAGTAGACGGAGAGGCAGGCAGAGAGAGAGAGAAAGAGGGAAGCAGGCTTCTTGCTGAGCAGAGAGCCCGATGTGGGACTCGATCCCAGGACCCTGAGATCATGACCTGAGCCGAAGGCAGCGGCTTAACCCACTGAGCCACCCAGGCGCCCCTGTATGTGGGTTTCTAATTATACTTCTTATTAATCCATTCCTTCCCATTTTCATGTTTACTCTTGAGCCAGGTGAGAAGAAATATCAATTAAAAATAATAAATTATATTATTAAGATTAATGTTTTGAAATATAAAGCTTTTGCTATGATAATATGGTACGGTAATACTATCAGGACATAAATATCATAGTTTTAATTATTTAAAGGGAAAGACTCCAATTCCTGATTGAGATTTTGTTGGTTTGTTTTTCCCAAACAGTTTTTAGGCTGATAGTTATTCTTTGAAGTTTTGAAGCCTTCATTTTTTTTTTTATTAATTCATTTATTTTTTTTTTTAAAGATTTTATTTATTTATTTGACAGAGAGAAATCACAAGTAGGCAGAGAGGCAGGCAGAGAGAGAGGAGGAAGCAGGCTCCCTGCTGAGCAGAAAGCCCGATGTGGGGCTTGAACCCAGGACCTGGGATCATGACCTGAGCCAAAGGCAGCGGCTTAACCCACTGAGCCACCCAGGCGCCCCATTAATTCATTTATTTCTTAAATAAATTTCTCAAGCGAGCATTTTATGAATTCCTACTTTATGCCAGTATTTATACTGTCTTTACTTCCTATTTCCCTTTAATGATCCTAATGTAATAACCTGGAGGGAATGAAAAGAAGAAGACCATCCCAAACTGGCTGTTTTATAAGGGTTTTTTTTTGGTCCAAACTGTTTTGGTAACAAAATCTGCATCAAGTACCAAAAGTTAAAAGGTAATGAATTTGACTAAACAGTTTTTTAATTTGGGAAAATGTACATCTCTACTTTTGGTACATTGTATTTAATCCCTTGAAACTAGTAGTAATTTCAGAAAATTACCAAGTGCTTTCAAAAACTCACCAGATATTGTTCAACACGAGTCTCTTAAGTAACTATAATAAAGTTATTGCATAAGGTATATATCTTTAATTTAAAATTTTAATTACATTGATGATCAGATACAAAATTTTAACTCAGCGCCATTGTCCTCATTTTTTTTTTTTTTTTTTTTTTTTTTTTAAGAGAGAGAGAGAGAGGGGAGAAAAGTCAGGAGGAGAAGCAGACTCCCTGCCGAGCAGGGAGCCTTATGTGGGACTCGATCCTGAAACTCCAGGATCATGACCTGAGCTGAAGCCTGAATTGAGCCACCGAGGCGCCCCTGTCCTCATGTTTTTCGCCTACTTGTTTTTGACATTAGAGCAGTGCCTTTTAAGGTGTTATTATTTCACTAAATAATAACTGGACTTACTAAATAGAATTGACTTCTATAGATGAGTTGTAGAAAGAAGTTGGACTAAATTACGAATACAATTCTAAGGACAAGTTTTCTTTTCCTTTCAGGATAGCAAGATCAGTTGTTTTGCTCACACAAGCATAATTAATTATCTTCATACAAATCCCGAGAATATCGCGTGTGTAAAGCAAACACACAAACAGAGGTGGCCGTGGGTAAGGCACACGTGAAAGTACTCCAAACACCTCTTGTTTTCATTGTCTGCAGGAGAGCTGGAGGTATTTCAGAAAGACGGAGAACGGAAAATCCAGAGTCGGCAGCAACTTCCTGTGGGAACAACCTGGGGGCCATTTGCTGGGAAGATGGACCTGAATAATAATTCCTTGGTATGTGGATGTTCTGAGATGGTTGACTCAGTATTTTGTCATAGCTCAGAAATTATCTCTGCTTGCTTCCCAGGGAAATCACTAAAAATAACAGTTTGTTTTTTCTTTTTCATGGACCACAAAACTTGGATATTTTCCAAGTGGTCTGTCTCTGACAGTAACACATGCAGAATTTAGAAGGAAACAGGTTAATCATACTAAATGGTTGTTTAGTAAGGTAATTTATAAGGTTGTTGCTTTATCTGCTTAGCCAGACTAATACTACTCACACTTAATAATATATACAAATGCGTTTATTTTTAAGATGACAAATTAATTGTCATACATTACAGGTTTACATGAAGAACAAGAAATAAACAACCTTGTTATTCCTTGGTAATATTATTTGTAACTTTAAGAGCAAAGATGAATGATTACCATAATAATTTTTGTTAACCTCTTTGGAAAATCTCTGTAAAAACTTCTCCTAGGTAAGCTTATAGGGATAATTGATGAATTCATTGTTTTAAAAAAGTAGTGGAAAGTGTGGATACCTTTAAACTTCATTTCTTTATTGCATATTTAATTTTCTGTTGCTGCTGTAGCAAATTACCTACCACAAACTCTGTGGCCTTAGAACAACGTAAATGTATCATCTTGCATTTCTGCAGTCTGAAGTCTGACATGAATCTCACCAGGCTGAAATTCAGTATCTGCAAGACTGAGTTCCTCTCTGGAGTCTCTAGGGGTGAATCTGTTTCCTTCACTTTCCCAGCTTTTCCCGGCTGCCCACATCTCTTGGATCATGGCCCCCTGCCATCTTCAAAGCCAGCAATGGCTGATTGAGTCTTCACCATATCCACATTCTGACTCTGAGTCTTCTGTATTCTTCTCACGTTTAAGAACACCTGTGATGATAGTGGGCCCACCCGGCTAATCTAGGCTAATGGTCCTATTTTAAGGTCAGCTGATTAGCGATTTTAATTACAGTTGCTTCCTTAATTCCCTTTTGCTGTGTAAAGTAACATTCTCATGTTCCAGGGATTAGGACATTAGGACCTCTCCTATTTAAATGAAAACACAAGTGATAAAAGTTGGGGAGAAAAATGTTTTATATTATTCAGGAGAGCCACAAATTATGTATATGAAATGAAAGTCTCTCTAAATGCCACTTATATGGGAAGATCTCACGGCAGCTAAATGACGCAGTCTACACTGTAGGGACATAAAAACTCCCAGAGGGGTTTGGACAAATGTACTGAACTCAGCAACATTGCATTCCTTCTTCAATTTGTGACGTGAAAGAAATTCTTCTTCAGGTCTATCCCACGAAAGAAACTGGTACGTGCAGATCTCTGCTTATTCAGTGCCATGTGGATGAGACCTAAGTTACTGGTTCCTTTAAAAGCAATGATTGGAATACATGAGACCTATTTGTGTCCCCAAACTTCTAAACAACATGGGGGATTCTAGGTGTGATTTTTACTTCCTAAATCCACCCATTTGTCCATAAAAAGATGAAGTAGATTTCACATGTATTTAAGAACCAAATGGGTTGATAGACCAAGCTAAATATTTAATAATCAGGGCAATTTAATTCTTCATGGTCCAGTACACCTACCTTCAAAAAAAGCTTTGAGATGTGGCCATCCTTGGATGGTTATGTTGTATTAATTGGACTCTCCTATTGACTCCTTTGAGAGAACAATATTTACCACACACATTTCTCAAGTGAAGGCAACAGGAAGATTGTCTACACAGCGAAGGTTGAGTTACATGCTATTCTTTTTTTTTTTTTTTTTTAAGATTCTATCCATTTATTTGACAGAGAGGTCACAAGTAGGCAGAGAGGCAGGCAGAGAGAGCGGGGGAAGCAGGCTCCCTGCTGAGCAGAGAGCCCAATGCAGGACTCGATCCCAGGACCCTGGGATCATGAACTGAAGGCAGAGGCCCCAACCCACTGACCCACCCAGGCACCCTGAGTTATGCTATTCTAAACCCATTTTATCTGGAGGTGTCTACTGATTCTCTAGCTTTACTTAAAAGGTGTTTTAGTTAACCAGATACTTATTTATCACTGCATATCAGTCACCAACATAAACTTTAGTTTCTGATATTTCTGATATTTCTTCAAAAGTGTACTACCACTGAAGTAAATGTTTTCCCTTTTACCTCACCAAGATAGTACCTATATGAAAATTCAATTTTTGATTAATCTTTATATAATTCTCTATATATGTGTTTATATAAGTAGGGTGGTACTTTTATACATTTTTAACATACTAAATTGTGATGGGTTGAAAATAAACCTTTTTGCAAAAGGTGAATTTTTTGATGAAATAATTTCCTATTTTTTAGACAGATATTTTTTCAGTACTCCTGTACTAATCTAAGGCTATTTTGTGCCATATTTAATAATTTTAAAGAATTCAGTTTATAGATTTGAAGTTTTCAGATTTTTTGATATTACTGGAAGACTGAATACACTTCAAGGTATCAAAACCCTGTTGTGGGTAATCGATTTTTAAAGAACATAACTTAATACTCTCGTTTTCTTCTTTTGCCTTAGGGTTTAAATATTTGGTTCATGTGATTCCCTTATACTGTAGTATTTTTCTCTATTTAAAAAGGTACTTGCTTTGCCAAAACACACTTTAAAATATTTTTCTGTTGTAATAACAGTCTTTTCCAAAAATTACTTTTGACTTTGTCATTAAATACCCCTGGTACTATCATTGATACTACCACTCCTACTATAGAATAGTGCATCCTCATTCTTTCCTATCCACTGTAGAAAGAATTCAAGATGGATTCATTCTTCTAATCCTCAAAACAAACCTGCGAATTTGGGTGTATTTAAAATTGTGTCTTATAGATAAGAAAATAAAGGCTCAGGCCTTTTGATTCAGATTGGGTACTTTTAAGGACTGTGCCACACTGTCTTCTTTAAGAGCATCTGTAACATGATTGGAACATGATAAAATCATTCAGGATTTCTTCACTTAAATTCTAAATTTACAAAAATCTCTGGAGAAAATATGCAGTCATTAGAGGTGTGCTCTTTTTTTCTTACCTTAGGCAAAATATTTGTTATGTACTTCATGGACTGTTGGTACAGTTACAAATTAATTCAAAGCCTCCCCCAATTTCATTATCTCTATAATCTGGACAGGACTTTAGCATATATTTTATATCAGGAAGATAGATTTTTCCTTATTGTAAAATATGTAGCCTCCTAACCCTTCTTTACCCAACCTTGAATCAAAATTTGGAATTAGCACACTCCTAAAGTGCTTATTTGCCAACCAGTGTAATGTAACTCTGCTCAGACTCTGTGTTGGCTCTGGAGATTCAGCAAACTAATTAATCCAACACAGTAATTAATTGAGTCACCATGCCAGATGTCAAATCCTTTTTATATCGTTCAAGTTCCCATCTTGAAGTGCATTAGCAATATGCCACCTTCTGCAGGAAGCCTTTGCAGCCCAGGCATTTGGATGTATATAGATCATTTTGAGAATATAAGCTATACAAAAACCCCAAACAAATTGATTTGACAAAAAGTTATTCTTGGAATTATATAACACACCAAACATAGAAATAAATACTCTTTTGCCCACACTCCATTATCTTGTGAGATACTTCATTTTACTGCCATTATCGAATCATTAAAACAACATGTAGTTAATACCATCATTGGAGCAGATGTGGGTCCGAGGGAGAGATAGAAAGAGAGAGGGAAAATGAGATTTATTATAAGGAATTGGCTAATGTAATTATGGAAACTGGCCAGTCAAAAATCTTCCATGTGCACCAGCAGACTGGAGACCCAGGAGAGACAATAGTGCACTGCTAGTCCAAAGTCTGGTAGGCAGAGACCCAGCAGAACCAATGGTGCAGATGAAGTTTGTTGCTTGGAGAGGCCAGTGTTTTTGTGCTTTTAAGCCTTCAACTGGTTAGATGAGGCCCACCCATATTACAGAGGGCCATCTGTCTCACCCAGAGTTCCTGATTCACATGTTAGTCTCCGGGCACCTGGGGGGCTCAGTCGTTAAGAAGCTGACTTTGGCTCATGTCATGATCCCGGGGTTCTGGGATTGAACCCCACACTGGGCTCCCTGCTCAGCAGGAAGCCTGCTTCTCCATCTCCCACTCCCCTGCTTGTGTTCCCTCTCTTCCTCTTTCTCTCTCTGTCAATTAAATAAACAAATTAATTTTTAAAAATGTTAGTCTCATCCAAAATACCCTCCAGGTTGACACATAAAATTAAGGATCAGAGGCTCCAAATGTCCATGATACATTGTAAGTTTCAGTTTTTTCAGGTATAATTGTATACCCCTGAGTGGACTGTTAGCCAGTGAGTGAACCTAGTCTTTTCTCCAACATCCCACATCTACACCAAGGAATAACTTACATTAAATGGTATCATGGTGACACAAACTTCATGTTTTTAAAACTCCAGCAATTTTATTCATTGAAAAAATCAAAGGACTGCTGACAAGGAAGACAATTTAAAAATCACTTTAAATTGTGATCAATATTTGTCTTGGAGGTGTTTTAGCGTTTCTATACTTATGTATCATGCCTTTGAAGTTTTCCCATTTTCTCCTAAGGACAAAGGTCTTTGTTATATGCTAAATCTCTCTATGTTAGCACATGATGAGTGCCTAATAAGTGTCAAACATCAGTGACTATTTCGAAGATTGGATGTCTGGAATTTAAGTGACATTTGCCTTCTCTTGCTTTTGAATATATCAGCTGTCAGTAGGTACCTAGTGTAATACAGCCCACTGCTGGAATTACACAACATGCATACTTAATTAAATAGAACATAAATAAGGTCCCACATTACTTACTACATAATAGTAAATTCAACGCAAGCTGTTAAATTCAACAAATGAAATCTGATGGAGAAGTTTCATTTTATCAATGCTGTTCAATCAGGATAGATTGTTTTATTTTCCCATACGGCATTTATGACATTGAATTCTCCAAATAGGAAATACACATATAAAGGGTGCTATAGATGACATTTCATTGACTTAATAATGAAATCATGCAGGCATTAAATTGCACCTTAAAATTTTTAAGGTAGTTACCATCATAAAAATGTGGTTAAGGGGCACCTGGGTGGCTCAGTCATTAAACATCTGCATTTAGCTCAGGTCATGAACCCAGGGTCCTGGGTTCATTGAGCCCTGCTTCAGGCTCCCTGCTAAGCAGGGGAGCTTACCTCCTGCTTCTCCTTCTCCCACTCCCCCTGCTTGTGTTCCCTTTCTTGCTCTCTCTCTCTCACTGCCAAATAAATACATTAAAAAAAATGTGCTTGAAGAAAGAATCAGAGGTTCCTGTTCCATAGCGTAGGAAAATATCAAACTTATTAGGTGTCTCCATCTCTCCCCTTCCAGGTCTAACTTTTTCTCTGATCCCATTCATGGCCAGAGTCTTCCCACTTCATGGTGTACACACGTTGTAGCAAATACACCCCTACCCATATGTCTCTAGCATTTATCTGTATAGCCAACGGCTGCTTAGTGGAAACATCTGTGACTTTCTAGTAGAGGACTTTATTCCCAGCCTCAGGAGCAAACTTACCATAAAGCAGGCAAATTGGAAGTGCTGGAGAACTAATTTTTCCTGAACTAATGCTCAACCAATGAGGGACAGAAGTTGGTGGATAAATAAATACCACCACTTCCTTGCCTCTCTGTTCTGAGAAGGGTTCTACACCATCTCTTAGAGTTTGCCAGTGCAACTGAGATTCATTTGGCTTTATAATGCCTTCTTTATGGCCAGCCTTTTCTTTCCTCCTCTTTCCTTTACTTCTCCATTCCTCTATGGAAATTTTGTGAGATCACCTCCCCCAGTGGACTACTTACACTTAAATCAGTCTCATGGTAAGTTCTGGGGGAAACTTAACAAAACAGCCTCTAAAATATATTAATGAAGTAAATTGAAAATAATCCAAATTATTGTTGAGATTCTAGAGAACATAGATTTTTTTTAAAATTTCTATTATTCAGTTTTAGACCTCTGCCCCTGGCACATAATAGATATCAATAAATGCTCTTTAAAAGAATCATGTCATCTAATGGACCTTCCTTACCATGAGCATTCTGAAGGACCCTACCCACAGGCTCCCATCTCACCATCTCAATGATATAATTTATAATTTTGCTGAGACATGATTTTTTGTTGGGTCTTACATTTCTTTTCATTGATGTTGACATTGGGAAAAATCTCTTTCTTTTTAATGTTCATTCTAATCTAGGCTGGGGACTACCATACTTTCCTACTTCTCATATCTCTCTGGGTCTTGGCTCTTTTGAATTTAACTGTGTTTCCCAAAACACTGTGGCCTTTCTTCTCTTCTCCCTCTGTTCCCAGTACCCCAGGGAGCTTATCCACTTGCAAAGCTTTAGCTACTAATTTACAAATGACATTTAAATTAAAAAATCTCTAACCTTGGCTTTTTACCCTTTCTTTAATAGCACATTTCAACTGTTTTGTAAGCCTTTCCCACTGACTTGCTCCAACAGAATAGTCCCAAGGAATGTTTAGTACTGTTTCCACAGATTGCTTCTCTATTCTTCTCCCTAACTTCCAACTTTTAGTCCTCTTTGATCCTAAGTCTCTGTCTGCGTCTCCTTTTCTGCCTCTGCAAGAAGTTCATCCTGTAAATTATTCTGGATTTTGTCTCCATTTCTACCTCTCCTCCTCTCACATCTCAATTGTCCATTTATACATGTAGTCACACACACTCTATTGCCTGTAACTACTACCCTTGCTTTTGACTTCCTCTTCCAGGATTCTTGTTTTCACTTCCAGGAACCAAGGACCATAACTCCTGCTTTCTCCATGTCTGCTCTCTTCTTTCTGTTTCTGCTACTACTATAGTTGAAACCTCCATCTTTTCTTCCCTGATTATCACAATATTTTCCTGTCCTTTCTGCCATCCTTCTTGTCTACGTTTCCTTTTACCCAAATCACAGTATGTCCTAAAAACAAAAGTGGTATTATTTTTATGTGTGCGTGCTTAAAATCACCCTAAAGGTCACAACAGAACCCAGATTCTTTGGCGAAACCAAAGTGGACCTTTGTGATACTTCCTTCCTCAGCTTTGACCCCTTTTCCTCTCTCAGTGTGGAAATTCGACTACCTGTAGCGCTCTGAATATACTTTCTTCTTCATCTCTGTGCATTTGGCCATGTTGTTTCATCACCCTGTGCATTTGTGCACTCTGTGCATTTGGCCATGTTGTTCCCCCCTGCTGTTCCTCTACATCATCGCACTGACTCTGGTTCTTGCTTAAAGACTCAGCTGAAGTAGACCTTTCTTAAAGTCTGGAAGAGATACGGGCGCCTCAGTATTTCCATGATGCTCTAGGTCCACTAGGATAAGAGCATTTATCACATAATTGTGTCTGTTTACTTGTCTGTCTCCCCTGCAGACTATGTGTCTTTTATCTTTGCATCGTTTCTACCTAGAGCAATGTCTGGCTTAGAGCACAGGCCCAATGAATAACCTTTAAAGAATTAGTAAATCAGTTCTTTCCTTTCACTTCTCTCTAGTATAGGTGAATGATGCACATCTCTTTATTCAAGATCCTTACATTATCCCCTCCTCTTCCTACCAGTTATTTTTTTTGTTTTCTCCGGGATCTTACTTGATTTGTCCAACTTAGCAATAAGATCATTATACTTAATGCCATCTTGTGTCTGTTTTTGGTTTATATATTGGTTTACATATTTAGGTTTATTCTTAATCTCAGTTGAGTGTAAGACTCAGTAGGTTAGAATAACTGTATTTCTTCAGTGTTTATCCAATAAGGAGATAGGTTCATGATGGTTTCTTGATAAATATTGACTAATTTCAATTTGTAACCCCTGAAGTGGTTAGTGAGGATGCGGTGTTGAGCCCTTTGAGGCAGTTACGATTTGTTTACAGCGGAATCAGTTTTAGATCCCTCACTATGACATGGGTGAAGGCCAAGAAGGTGTTCTGCTCTACCATGCTTTCTGTGAAGTCTCATCCAGCATCTCTCTTTCCAGTGACAAACCATCTGGGAAATTCCATCTGTCTCTGCTTGGAAACTGAGGTGGCAGTCGCCCACTGTGAGCAATTTTCTATTAACTTCTTGGATAAGATCAGTCAGATTTATACTGAATTGATGGGAACCGTAAGAGCAGGGTTGTTCCAAGAGAAGACAAATGTACTGATTCCTCTAATTGGGCTTAAGCCAGTTTCATTCATGGATGCCCTTAGGTTCTAGTAGTGCAAGGACTTATAACCTTTTTAATTGTACCCTCTTCCTCTTGGGAAACGTTGGTGAAATTCGTTATTGATGGAGGTTGTAGATTTGTCCCTTAGGGAGGCCAAGATCCTGGCTTCTCTTACACTCTATCTGCTTTGTGGAGAATTAATGGAAACTGAGTGGAAGCTGCTCCAAGAAGACGTGAGACAAGACATTTAATGCAGCAGAGCCTTGGAAAGTGATGTATCAGTCTGGTCCTATTTACCTATCCTTAAGCCAAATTTAAATTTTAAAAAGTGTCTTTTTCTTCATGTAAGATTATTCATTGTTCCCTTTCTCCAGAACTTAAGGAGAACTTTTATTGAAGATGATCTTTTCAAGGAATTATAAAATGACCCCATGTTACACTGCTGATTTAGTCAGTGTCTGGAAGGAGTAGCTATTCCTATCATCATATGACCAAAGTTGTTCTACCAAGAATATGTATATAAATTTGAAGACACTAATGATTAGCGCTACCTTTCTCAGAGAGTAAAGGCATTGAGGACAAGATCTGGCTATTGGTTTGGAGCTCCAGACACTCTTGAGTCTGGAGTTAGATGATAGCACATCATTTTGGCTGGAGGAGAAGTCAAGATGAGAAAGCACTGTGAGGAGCAGTTTGAAAAGTTGATGAAAATTTTGTGTGCTTTGCTGATTTATCTGGCATGACTTTCAGAGTCTTTCTCTTTGATTTTTTTTGAAGAGTCGCCATTCCATAAGTCTTTTTAAAACAATTGGATTGTCATTGTGCACTTACCCATAATTTGCATGGTTATAATAACTAGTGTTCCTACATGAGGAGGATTTAGCAGTGATCTTAGCTAGGCATGACAATTAATACATTCAGTAACTGAAATAACTGTAAAAAAATGAGCTATTTTGTATTTCTTCTGTTTGGTCTTAAAAATCAATATGACTTAGGGATAACTCGAAATATGTCATAAAGTATTAGACTCTTTTTAAATTATGAATATTTGTTCCCAGGACACCATTAATCAAATATAATTTAACAGGACCTCTCAGTTGGCACTGGCAATCTTTAGTATCATATGAGGTTTTCCTGGTATAGGAAGGTCTGGGAATATGACCTTGTCTAAGCCACTCTTACAAAGCTCAATGTTGATATTGTATGATGGTCCACAGGCAAGAATTCTTACATGCATTTCTAATAAGAGAAAAATAAAGTAATATTTTTCAGTGCTTTTGGAAACTTCTTAAATTTTTGAGAAACTCTCTTTTGGAATTAACATGTCTGTTAATTTGTATATAGAATTTAAAATAATTATTTTTCATTTGATCTTACATCACTTTTCTCATAATGTCCTTTGGCCTAGTTTGGCAAAACCATGGCTTCTTGATTTTAGTAATTTGTATGTCTTTTATGCCATTTTATATGTATTATACCTCTTTCTGTTATATAGGTCAAGGTCTCAGAGTCAAGCCCAGGGCTTTGTGTGTATGCTTTGTGGTTTTTCTCATACTCTCTCTTCTTAGTTTCTCAGAGTCAAAAATGTGAGCACAGCTTATCTAGTACAGTCTCTGGTACAGTGTCTCTCACAAGGCTGCCATCACCATGACAGTCAGGGTTGTGGTATCATCTGACTCTCAACTATAGGAAGATCTGCTTGCAAGCTCACTAGCTTGGCTGTTGACTCAGTTCTTTGCCTCCTAGATCTCTCCATAGAGCACTCAAGTCACAGCAGCTGGCTTCTATTTGAACAAGTGAATGAGGGAGCGAGAAAAGGAGCCTACGAGTCCGTTTGTAGCCTAATTTTGGAAGTAGGTTCCATTACTTTTGTGGAATTCTATTTATTAGAATTCAGTCACTAGTCTCACCCACAGCGAAGGGAAGACAACTGCACAAGGGGTTGACACCAAAGGCTGGCTCATTGGAGCCATCTCAGAGTCTGCCTAAATAGTTACCCAACCTCTGGATAAAAAAAGACTTTCAGGTAATAAGAGCAATGGGAGAAATCACAAAATAAAGTCAAATTAATATGAATAGAAAAAAAATCATACATTATAAAGCACCATCACCAAAATCAAATATTAACTGATTAGTAAAAGAGAGTTGTGAAAATGAGATCTATTTTATTCTTACTTTTGGAGCTAAATAAGTTTTTCCACATGGAAGGTTGTTAGTATCCTCTTGATTAATTTATTTAGAAATTGTGAGGATAGAGAAAGATAAAGTATATGAAGTGTGAGTTATACAAAATACAGTGGGAATTAGGAACCAGAAGCAGGTTGATTGCTGAGTGCTCCTTTTCTTAGTAATTTTGAGAAACATACACTACCACATCGCAAAGATCAGAAATGGGGGAGAAAGTATGGAAAAGAGCTCATGATGTGGTCAGAGTAGCCTGATTCTACTCCCAACTGTTATTACCCAAAGTGGATATGCTATCTTGGGTAATCACAAATGCTCTCAGTTTCCTCATTTATAAAATGGATGTTATTATACCTGCTCAACATCATAGAGTTGTTGTAAAATTATATAAAATTATATGCATTTAGTCACTTTGAAAAAATACACAGATTGTTACATAGACCTAGATTACTTTTTATTATGCCCATGAATAGAAAATAGATTACCCATTCCTTTAAACACCACCCCCTTCCCCCAAGCAGTGCATCAGCCTTTTCTCTTCTGTCCCCTCTCTGAACAGATTTAAAAAGCACTTCAGCTGTCATTGTCCATCTACATCTTCACACACGTGTGCACACATGTATTTATACACACACGGATACACACACTTATTGATTAGCTAGCATGAGTCTAATGAAAACTCATAGCCTGAAGAAGTACAAGGTACGTACCTATAGTATTCGCCATCTAAGTACAATCACCAGAGAAGCAGAGCAAAAACATATATATTTTGAGGAAGAGAAAGAAAGGTTAAGTGGTCAAACTGCTTTTTGAATGATCCTGGCTTCTTTGTGTTTTCTTTTTGTAAGGAGGTAGTCTTCAGGAGGCATTTCTCAGGTGTATGATTGGGGATTTCAGACAATTGAAAAGTAATTTACCCTGTCTGATTCACCCTGTCTGATTGAGTTAGGGTTGTATTTTAAAAATGTTAACTCAATTCTTTCATTATTTATGGCATTTCAGAGTTGGGTATAGAATGAAGTGAATAAGGCATTCATAACACAGGCAGTGACACGCCATGAAATATGAAGAAATGGAGACAGAGTTCGGAAGACCAAAGGCATTTCCCATGCCTTAAGTTTCAGGTTTTATTAAGAAGTCAAACAAACGCCATTTGTTTCTCATTACCCTACATGTGAGCATTCTCCCGTCGACAGGAGCAGCAAGAGGCCCGTGGGTGCAGATACTAATCTGGATATGGCGTTACCACCTTGTGTCGTAGAGCCACTGCTCCTCGCGCATGTGGAGCCCGTTAGACCACATGAGGGGCCTGGCGACGTCCGCATGCGCATCTGACATAGGTGTCAGGTCCCACGTGCATGTTGAATGAAGTAGCTACAGGAGGGGGAAAAAAAAAAAGACAGCATTTTCCTTCATTAAGGAAGTTCATTGGTGGTGGAAAATGTTCTATTCCTTTATCTAAATATTGTCAGCAAGGAGCACAAGCAGTTTTATAATCGTTGCCTTCCTTCAAAACTTTCTGAGCATGACAGCTCTTCAAAGGCAGCGGACACACACGGGCAGGAGTGTTCCCCATTTCACTGATACTCCAGGAGGAGGCGAGGGAGGGGGTGGGGGGAGTGCATGATGGGAGTCCAACCGTGGTTGCTCCATTGCTTCATTAATCAGGTGGAGGCACTCTGAAAAATGTTTCCCTTTGGTTGCAGCCATCTATTTTTTGGTGTTAATCTGCGCCCTGTGGCAGGGTTTTGTGAAAGGAAACAATGAACGGTTGTATAGCCCCCCCCTCCCCCAATTGTTGTAGCCCCTGTCAGAAGGCTCCGAGGATGATGCAGGTCTGTATCAGCCTGATAAGGAAAAGAGGATTCCAAATGGCTTTGGAGAGCATCTGTGGAAGTAGAGTATACCGTTTTGGACTAGACGAGCTGTGGAATACAGCAGAGGCCCTTAATGGGATCCTAAGGGTTCAGTGCCAGACCTTCTGCTGCTTCTTGAAGATTTTCTAAGGAAACACAGTGATGGTGAAATTCTGACTGTCAGAGGGGCTGAGGTTCAAGATGCTGTTTTAAGTTGCTCGCTCTGTAATCTGTGATTAGTCAATCCAGGTCAAAAAGACAAAAACTTTTTTTTTTTAAAGAAAGAAAAAAAAAGAACACCTCAAGAAACCTCCCAGAGTATATATGGAGGTCACTTTTAATCTTCTGACAATGAGTTTCCATGTCGTTGTCATCACAAACTCTTGTGCAATTGGCCAATGCATTTTATATACTGTAAGTTTCTATTTTATGGCTAGATGAAATATGAAATGATCTTGTATAATTCTGATTCCATTTGGCAGGCCTTTGGATCCACATATGGTTCAGTTAAGCTGTTTTAGAGCCCAAGGTACCTTTGTTATTTATTGGGATTTTTGTGTAAAGGCGATAAATGTGCTATTTTTGCTGTGGATTTAAAAGAAAAATCCACATTACATGTCCCCCCCCCCATGAAAAAATTCATATAGCTTAAAGACTTCTAATGAGCTTTAGGAACTGATCTACAGTTCCCAAGACAGCTAAAATAAAATCATTCTGACCCATGAAGAAAAACAATTAAAAGATGGCCAAAGCTCCAGCAAAATAGAACCGATATTGTATAGTATACCACAATAAGAAAATAAAAATGGAGTGCAGTTAGTGAATGGGGCCCGAAAAGTTGGCATCCTGTAAATAGGCTGTTAAATTTAAATTTTTTTAGGCTTACTGATTCCGCTGGTTTGTTCTTTCATTCATTCCACTGTTATTCTGGCCTGTGATAAATAAGCATACAGACATAAAGACTCAAAAACAAAGTGGTTGTCAGAGGGCTGAATGATAGGCAGTGACCTCACATACCGTGGAGAGTGCAGTGCTCAGTTAGGAACTTAGATGCCTAGAGGTGAAGTGTGTCCCTCAACTGAGGTCTGACTGATAGGGGGAGACTCCCACTTCAACTTTAATCTCCTTGTTTTGGTGAGTTTAACTCAGACTCTTAACTTTTGTTTAAAAGAATGTCTGCATGTGAAGATAAACCAGAAGGAAAGTGACATATTTACCAGTGTCATTTCGAAGCACAACTTTTTCTTCCTAAAAAAGCTCTGGAAGGAGAGATCTATGTGGATAATAATACTCAGATGGGGCCTTTGTGATGAGCAATTGGATTTTTTTATATGGTGATTTATTTTTATTTGAAGTTAATTATTAGATAAACTTGCTCGAAGGGGTGTCTTCTAAACTTCTGGCCACTGGGTACATAAGGGATGACATAAAACAGAGGAGATGGACCCATTTTAATTTGTCGCACTAACCAAACCGACTGCCTTCCAAGTTGTGTGTGTTTTAATCTTTCTTACCAAAAAATGAGAGGGAAGTAGGATATTTTTTCATAACTATTTTTGTGGTTTTTCCCTGTTGTTGTTTACAAGCCATTGAATGACTAACATCTGTTTCTCAGACACATTGCGCTAGACATCTTGAAGGAAAACTTGACTCAATACTGCCTGTACTATACGGCAGAAACTCTGCTAATAAGCAAGGACACAAAAATCTGTGTTATCCTCAAACAGAATTACTTCTCGGATGAGTCTTTTAATAAACTGAATTCTAGCCAGAGTCTTTACATATTGCTTCGAACAAACATAACACACAAAATGCCGTATTTATACGCATCCACACACATATACAGGGTCTCACATACGCAATAAATGTTTGATTTTTAAGCTAACAAATAAGATTAATATTTTAATTTTATCTTGTTTATATTCTTAACTTTCCTAAGTAAAAAAAAATCACGTGAGGTAAACTAGCCCTATGTTGTCGAATGAGTTACACAAAATTATTCAGTATTTTTCTTGTCATAGCTTAGGCAACATTATAAATATGGATAATGTTTCTGTAATTTCCTTATTGCTCATGATCTCAATATTTTACCTTATGGCAAAACTCACAATTGCCAAATCATCATAAGGATATTTTAAGTAATAGGTAACTTGGAACAAGTATAGAGCATTTAGGTGTATAAATCTGCAGTATGAAAAAACATTTATAATTCTTGACCAATGGGAGCATTATAGTGAGACCCAATTGGGTTAGTGGCAACTATGGGAAGAAAAGAAAAAGAAAATGTGAGAAATGAAAAAAAATATGCAAGCAGTAAAACTCAGAATTCTCTCATATTATTTGATTTTCTGCCAGTTTTCATTTCTCCTTATTCTCTATTCTCCATGAGCCTGAATTATTGAAAACTGTCTATAACCTTCATTGTAATAGTATAAAAATATTTTGTGATTATTAGAGACAATTTAATTGGTATAAAAATGGAATCTTTAGTTTTTAGTATTTATCTCTAGGTTTAAGAAATCAAGGGCTTTGGGAGTAATATTATTATTGTAAGGTATTGTTAATATTTACTGCAGACCTCACATACCACTCACGTTGTGGGGACACAAGGGTACTCACTCTTTTGTTATTTGTATACCTTTATAGCCACTGAAGGCTTAAAAAGAGAAGCAGATCCTCTCTGTCCAGTTGGTTTGACAACATCCAAAGGAATGGAGTGCCTACTATTTTAGGAACATCTGCTTGATAGTTCTTTAATTATCTTTTGCTGGTGCATATGCAGTTATCTTAATGTTGCAAAGAAGGGAAATCAGTAGAAACAAGAAGTACATTCCATTTGAGTTGAACAGTTACCACAAACGTTCACTTGTCTTACTTTACTGTATTCCTTTACCTTGGTGGCTTCTGAAATGCATTGTGACATTAAACTGAATGTTTTTTTTTTTTACCATCAATTAATACAATATATACATAATGTCTATAGCATTTAAAAGTTGCTCAGTAATTTGCTTCCGTTTTGCAGATGTGACTCCTCTCAAAATCCACATGATCCGTGTTGACTAGTTGTGAAATAATAGAATTATTTTTTAAACTTGTAAACCTAACATGGTAAAAGTATTAGATTCTTTTTTTTTTTTTAAGATTTTATTTATTTATTTGACAGACACAGCGAGAGAAGGAACACAAGTAGGGGAGAGGGAGAAGCAGGTTCCCCACTGAACAGGGAGCCCGATGTGGGGCTCGATCCCAGGACCCTGGGGTCATGACCTGAGCCAAAGGCAGATGCTTAAGAACTGAGCCACTCAGGCAGCCCTGAAAGTATTAGATTCTATCAGCACTTCACGTGGATAATAATATTATAGAGAAGTGCTTTTATCATTAGGGTATATGGAAATAAAGCAGATTCCACTGTGAAATGACTGAATGCTTGCTAAAGTTGCTTAAGTTGGAGCTTGAGTTTCTTTATAATGCTTTAAGAATGCTGTATATTGAATGCAATTGATATATACTAGAAAACTGATAAAAGAGAGGTAACTTCATAACTCCACAGGCATTAATTACATTTTTATAGTTTCCATTGATATTTATAATGCTCTTTATGCCATTAAAAGTCTGATCCTAAATCAGGATGAAGTTTGTTATTATTCTGTATGCCCTTATTTATGAAATGGTAGGTGAGCCTTCTTTGGAATATTTTCTATTAACCATGCACTCGGTGAAATATAATGACTTCTGAAATAGCTAAAGAAGTGTTTGTTTTTTTTTTTTAAGTGACAGTGTAATTAAAGGTTAAAAAAAAAGATTGCAGATTAAAAAAAAAGATGTTTTAACACTAGTATTTCTGTCAAATGCTCGAAATAAACTACATCGCATTTTTAATACAGCAATACTTCTGGATGAAATTCTGTCCATTCTTGTAAAAGAGATCATCTTGGCTTTAAGCATTTAGTATCCAACATGGCTGTTTGTATTTTTGTCATTGAGATTAGAATATGAAAAATTGGGTTAAAAAGTAACAACTAGCCTTAAGCTTTTTTAAAATGAGGAATCTGAGTCAGTCCAGATCTCCAAATTCTCCCTCTAATTCTTTGTTCCCTCTTTAAAGAGAGACAGTAGCACTGTTTTGTCTTTGGTTCCCGTGTCAGGGAGTTGAGCGGTGAGAACAGTGGGATTGCATTTTTAGGATGCCACATGTGCACTCTTTGATCTGGGGTACTGTGTGCCTTGGGGAATAAGTCCAATCTTGATTTCCTTAGTCAGTCATCCACTATCAGGCAGCATTGCCATGATTAGCAGGCTGAAGAAAAAGAGCATATTGTGGGCGTATGTTACAAAGATGAAAAATAGTGATGAGCCTGTTGGCAACAGAGTCAGCCCCTACTTTCACCGTGCGGCATTTGCTTTCTCTTCACATAAATCCCCTTTGCGCGTGAAGGAAGAAAAACCAGTATTTCCATATGTTTGTCAACAAACTGATGATTTCTCCCCCAGATAGTAGTTTCCTTTCTTTGTTTAATCCGTTACTACAAAATGGAAACCGGAGAGAAAATTAGCAGGATGCATCATGGTAGTTGCTAAGTGAGATTCAAATATAGCTGTGCCTGCTTAACATTCCTGCCATTCTGTGAACCAAGCCAATGGCTAACTCTTGGGAAGTGTTCCAAGTGTGGAAAACTAGCACCACACCTGTGCTTTTGTAATCTGTTCATCTGGTGTTACATAGATCTACAATGTTCTCTGGATCTAGAGAGCCTCAGTATCCATCCATTACCCATCAGTGATCACCCTCCCCAAAAATCAGGGTCTAAAATTTTTCTGAATTATCTCCCATATATCCTCTTTCCTTTAGTCAAAATAAAGGAGAGACTATCTCTAATCATGTGAGGGTATATTCTGATGACAACTAATGTCTTTGGTCTCTTTAGATGCATATTTGGGGTTTGTCCATGTGTATCATGTATTATGGTGTTGAGGTGGAAATGGAGGCTCTGAGAAGAAGACTAAACAGGGGATAGATCTCCTTTGTATCTAAGTCTTCACCAAATCTCGCAATCCATTTCAAAATTAAATTTATCTACTGAAAAAGTTAATTTTTGTGAGCATACTTTATGTAGAAAAGTGCAAGTATAGATATAGTTGTATCATACTAACGGTATGCTCATGTCCAATTGAAGTTATTTACTATTGTATTTGACCTTGATGATGGGACCAGTTTGATAAGGTTAAGGTCAATGACTGCATTATTTTTAGACAAGATACAAAGTGTAGAATGTTCTGTTTTGCTTTACTATGTTAACAACTAGTAGCGTTTAGAGTTCTCTATGCCGTGCTGATTTAAGCGATGCATTCATCCTGGGTGATTATCCAAAAGATTTCAGCACCTGTAATTAATCACCCATTTGAGAAAAGAAACACCAAGTAAGATATAGTTTGGCTTTTCCCCTCCCAGAAAAGTCTAGGCAGAGTGTGAATAAGAAAAGTAAGTGCTAGTAGTAATTGTAATTATGCTTTCAATATATATGAAAGAAATCACTGAAACAATCTTTTGATCACACTTACTAATTAATGCTCTTACATTGTTTACTTAACTTTAAATGTTGTGTAATAGTGGTAAGAAAAGGACTCGTTATCTCTGTTTTATACAAGGAGAGGGAGTAGTGACCTCTTCAGAGTTTAAAAGTAAGTTTCTAGCAAAATCATTTGTGTTCTCTTAATTATTTGGACTGATGATCACTAGTATTTTTTTCATGCAAATATTTGTTTAACTCAATGTAATAAATGGAAAAATCTTAGTAAGTAGCAATGGATTTCTATAATAGACCTTCCCAAAGATAAAAATCGTGTACTAGAAGCCAATATATAATCTATTAAGTTGTCATTAAGTAGTTAAAAAAAAAACAAAAAAACTATCCTGCCTCCTTTTTAGCTTGCCTGTACTTCCTTACTTCTTTGAGAAGTAAACAATGAGGTGTTATCATGACTTTTGTGTCCTGGGGCGTGGAGGCTGAAGAACGAATGAATCAGTGTAGTATAAGGATCTTATGTTTGGATGTTGAAAAAAACACTTTTGAACAATTTCTGCGTTTATTTTATTTTATTTTTTTAAAGATTTTATTTATTTATTTGACAGAGATCATAAGTAGGCAGAGAGGCAGGCAGAGAGAGGGGGGAAGCAGGCTCCCCGCTGAGCAGAGAACCCGATGTGGGGCTTGATCCCAGGACCCTGGGATCATGACCTGAGCCGAAGGCAGAGACTCTAACCCACTGAGCCACCCAGGTGCTCCAATTTCTGCATTTAGATGCCTTACATGGTGTCGGAAGAATACACAAAATCTGGGCCAAGGATAAATCGATCTTTTCTATTTCTTGTAATGGAGATTAATTTATTAGATTGATGCCTGGTAGACTGCAAAGAGCAAGTACATTTAACCTCGTTCAGTAGCTGGAACTAACCTGTTTACAAAAACTCTAAAATTAGATCAAAACATAGGAATAACTACAGTGGATGTAGTCAGCAGAAAAAAAACAAATAAATGCACCTGCATCAGTAATAAACTGGCATTCCCCCCCACCCCCGCATCGTTCTTGGTATTGAAATCACTCTCCACTTCCCTATTCACTTAGAATCTAGTGTTTTAAACTTTGAAAAATGACTTCGAGAACACCTAGGACCTCAAACTATGATTCTCAACAACCTTGTTTTATCTCACTCAAATTTGTTTAGACCTAGTGAGGCCTGCTTTTTCCTGTCCCAGGCTCTATTAATGATAATTACTTAGAATACTATCCCCATTCTCTGATACCATCACATTATTGTGAGGTAGATTGTGATCTTATCCCAGCCCATTCTGTTTAACTCTGACACTCCTTCTATTATAGTGGGGCCTTGATAAGATCGTGCCCGTTAGGATCAGACATTAGTTGGAATCAATATTTGAAAATGTGCCTGCTTTTGCTTAATAGTAAAGTTAGTGTTAGCATCAAAGTGAGATCATTTGTTGGAGATTGTATAACTTCATCTTGTCAAGTGTTCTTTCTAGTACTTTATACTCAAAAGCACAGAATGAGATCTCGGGGAAACCATAATTTTACTGACCAACCCACCTGGATATATTAGCTTTTAGGTAGGTATCCTACCCTAATGAGAATAAATGATATTTTAAAACCGATTTAGATCAGAAAAAAGAGTGGGAAAGAATGGGAGACTATCTTCATAACTCTTCATGAAAGAAACACAGTGGGGTCGTTCTCAACCAGGGACAGTTTTGCCCCTAAGGGACATTTGGTAGTGCCTAGAGACATTTTTGGTTGTCACAGCCTGAGGGTGGGGGTGGAGGAGGGAGAAGGAGATCCTTGCTACCATAGTTGAGTTGGTTGAGGCCAGAGTTACCTCCTGTAGGGTACCAGCTAGCTCCCCACAAGAGAGAATAATCTGGGTCGAGATGTCATAGTGCCAAGGCTGAGAAACAGTGTGCACTGACTATATCAAAACGAACTGTTTGGCAGCGACAGATTTCAGTTCTTAATAGGACCGGCTCTCTGCCTGGGAGAAGTAAATGCTACAGCTTCCTTTTCCTGGCTAGCAACATCTGCGAGATTTGTCCTTAAGGAATTCTTGGAGGCACACACAGCCAGAAATCTAGGTGGTTTCCTTCAAATTTGTGCTGAATGGAACTTTATGTATTTATTTAAATAGAACTTTAGGTAGAAAAGGTAAAGTGAGGGCGCCTAGGTAGCTCAGTGGGTTAAGCCTCTGCCTTCGGCTCAGGTCATGATCTCAGGGTCCTGCGATCGAGTCCCACATCGGGCTCTTGGCTCAGCATGGAGCCTGTTTCCCTCCCCCATCTCTGCCTGCATCTCTGACTACTTGTGATCTCTGACTGTCAAATAAACAAAATAAAATCTCTAAAAAAAAAAAAAAAAGAAAAGGTAAAGTGAGGAATCAGCCATAATCCTTACAGGGTATTATATTCTCCTTTTGGAATTTATTCATAATTTTTGATATGAATGAAATAGGAAATGGAATATCCATATTTATCCCTTCCCCAAACTTCTCTTACTTCATGAGATTTGCTTATTCTTTGGTTATATATTTAGTTATATGTAGGATTTGGTTATTCATTAATTATATATTATATATTATCTGGTTACATACCCATGTATGAAAAAAAAGAGTATTATATCTTTATAATATTTGGGAGATGGTTATTGCCCAATCAATGTTGAAAAAAGGAAATACTTTTTTTTTTTTAGTAGTCTTTTAATACTTACAGGGAAATACAACAAGGTTACAGGATGTTTCTGAGAAATAAATGAGAGGATGTCTTTCTCCGGTTTGCGTTTTAGGATTACTGAAGTCAACACAACAGGATTTTGTGACTAAGCTCTTTCATCTGCCCAGACAGTTAAGGGATTTTTTTCCCTCTTACTCTTGTATTGCTGTGAGTCCTAAAACTGCCCCCCACCCCAAGGAATACTCAGATGGGAGCCCTGGAAAGGGGGCAGGAGGTGCCCATGGCAGGGGTACTGTGGAAGATCACACTTCTTTTGATGAAAAGTGACTTTCCAGCAGGTTGGAGAATAAACATATGGGCTGGAAGTGCTGGTTTGGAGAAAAAGCGCTGAAGTAAACGAGAGGGGAGTGTTCCACGGAGGTGGATTGAGGGCTCAGGTCTCTGACCGCACAGGACCAAGCAATTCATTGCCCATTCTCCACCCGTTTTAGCAGAGACAGCACGGAATAACCCTATGCAACCTACTGTATTTGTAAGCCTTGTAAGACAAGATTCTTTGTGAAACCTAAGAAGTTTCTAAGAAGTTGGCAGGTTAAACCAGATTTCTTTCTGCTTGATTTCTAAAATTACTCATGACGTAAAATATTTTTTATCATATCCCTGCCCCTCCTTTTTTATTGTTTAGTGTTAACATTTTTTTTTGAAAGAGTCTAAATTCTAATTTCATCAGTTTTTTTTGTTTGTTTTTGGCATCTGGAAAAAATGATTTTGCAAATGAAAAATATTATTTTTAAATATTGAGAAATTCTAAGTTATTGTACTGTTTGGGAGTATCTTCTGAATGGAAATAACAATGATGGGGTACTCAGAATGGTTTTAAAGTTACTTTTGGAACTACTGTTATTCTCTTTTATAATTTTTCACTTTTTTTTTAATTGTTTGGAATTATGCCTCTGTATCATCAACAGTGTATTTTATGATGTCTATCCTAACCACAAGAGAAAAAAAATGAAAGTAAATTCCTTCTTCCTGGTAAATCCTGATCTGAACATGCTGAGAAAAAAGCCAATTGGGTGGTTAGTACTGTGTGTAGCTTGTTCTCTCCTCTGGTGTCAAACACATAGAGTAGCCTGGTTTAGACAGAGTTAAGTAAACTAAAGACAACCCATTGCTCCCAACCCACTATCTCCTTGGGGTTCGCCAACAATCATTTCTTCTTTTAGAATAAGATAAGTTTTCATGTGTTTGTGCTTGATGGATTAACAACAGAAAATTAAGGAATTTTACAAAAATTCCAACTTGGCAAATAGTAGCAACCCTTATCATGCAGAGGCCTGATAAAGCCCTCCGATAAAGCACCAGGGAAACTAGTCTGGACAGTGTCTTGAAAAATACTAGGTATCTCACAGCGGTCTGCATCTCACCATGAGAGCTGGTGATCAGTTAAATGCAAGCGCCATGTTAGAGAGCAGAACGGTCGTTCATAAGTCTGTGTTTCTGTCTTTAAAGGTAGGACATTGGTTATGATAAGAGGCAGGCGTATGGCTGTAAACACTGCAATAGTGGGGGCCGTGTTCCTTCTGACCAATTTTGACTGCGAGCAAATGACTGTTTGGGGGAAGCAAATGATGGAATAAATAATAACACTGGTAACTTGAGACAGGGAAGCATTGGGACCTAATCCAGACAAGGCCATGCTTCACACTGTAGTCCTTACAAATTATCAGCTATTTAATAGTTGTTACCGTGCTATCTGATCTACATAAAAAAGTTTTTAAGAGACTTTAGTGTTCCTGTTTTTTTTTGCTGGGCAGTGTTGGGGATTTCCATAGTAAGCATACAATGACCAGAATACAGTGTTTCTTAAAGAAGAAGGCACAAAACATCCTGGAGAATAGTGGGATATCAACTTTTATTGTTGGTTTCAGTTGTTTTTTTTTCTTCCCCCCTTCTATTTGTATCTGCAGTCAGGGCTTTCTGGCTTCCTCTTTAAAGATCTAGATCCCCAATTCACTTCAACCTTAATTTATTGTTCGTTGTGAATAAAACTGTCTGGTCTGAGTCAAATCATACATGTGCTCTGAATAGGAGTAGATGCATAGAAAGTAACTGTTTATGTATTTTATTCCATTCATCTACTCATTCATTCAACAGACATTTATTATTAGTAAGGAGGTGCTAGGCATGGTCCTGGGCTCTGAAGATATTTCAGTACCTGAAACAGACATTGACTGATCTTATTATCCTAGAGATTATATTTTAGTGAGAAATGTGGACAAATAAGTGGGCAACTACTGTCTAGTAGGTAATTAGTAATGATATTGTAAGTGCTAAACAAGGAAGTATAGTATATTAGAAGAATATCTAATGTATATTTGGGAATTAAAACATAGAAGTGATATCTAAGGGGAGGCCTATAGACTGGGAATAAATTAGTTTAAGAGTATTTGGGAGTCGGAAGGGGTTTGGCTGTGTGTATTTGTGTGTGTGTGTGTGTGTGTGTGTGTGTGTGTGTGTGTGTTGGGGGTGGCAGAAGTAGAGCATAATGCACAAAGGCCTACAGGCAAAAAAGAACACAGCCGACTTAAAGAACCATTGAGCTGTCCATTAACATGAGATAACTCCTTAGCTGAAAAATATTTCGGTGACAGACTAAATCATCAGCCTAGTACTCTTCAAACTCTACCGCAGATTATTTCTGTGAAATTTTTTATTTTGTTTTGACTATCCAAGGGTACTTCAAAATGTTATCAGAGGAGATTAGCACTAGAAATAATCCTCTCTCCACTATTTTTTTCTACCACTTCCCAGGTTTCAGAGAAATACATGGAACGGAGCTGTTGGGCATTAGATCATTAGGGGCTTTTCTGGAAGTTTCTGGGATCTCTTTATTATAGTTGATCCAGTATTAAAGCATATTTGAAATACTTTGACCTTTTTTTTTTTTAAGATTTCATTTATTCATTTGACAGACAGAGATCACAAGTAGGCAGAGAGGCAGGCAGAGAGAGAGGAGGAAACAGGCTCCCTGCTGAGCAGAGAGCCTGATGCGGGGCTCAATCCCAGCACTGTGGGATCATGACCTGAGCTGAAGGCAGAGGCCTTAACCCACTGAACCACCCAGGCACCCCTCTTTGACCTTTTTATGTGAAATTTTTTAGGCCCTTCTTTTCTTTTTCTTCTTTCTTTTTTTTTTTTTCTTTTCTTTCTTTCTTTCTTTTTTTTTTAAATTTTTTTTTTAAATTTTATTTTATTTTATTTTTTTTAAGATTTTATTTATTTGACAGAGAGAGAGAGACATCACAAGTAGGCAGAGAGGCAGGCAGAGAGAGAGGGGGGAGGAAGCAGGCTTCCTGCAGAGCAGAGAGCCCGACGCGGGGCTCGATCCCAGGACCCTGGGATCACGACCTGAGCCAAAGGCAGAGGCCTTAACCCACTGAGCCACCCAGGCGCCCCCCCCCTTTTTTTTTTGAGTAGCTAAAGAAAATATCCTTGCCCTCAGGGAGTTTACAATCTAATTAAAGGCTTAACCAGATAGATAGCTATTTTGAGGATTGTGTACAGAAGTGAAAGCTTAACACTCTTAGAGATGAATGGCACATACATGGAATAAAAGTGAAGTTGGTACCTCACAACACTAAAAGGATTGCTTTAGTCATAAACAGAAGAACTACCCTTTATTTCAAACTTGGAACTGTGGGCCTTTTACTATATTAAACTCAACATAAAAATAGTCAAAATGCCTTTTAAGTAAGAATGCATGCCAAATGCTTTTTTTTTTTTTCTTGTGATAAAACCAAGAAAAAAATGACATAGAGTAAAAATATTGACTGCCCTTACTTTGTGAAAGTACTGGCAGGTACAGCATAATCCAGAAAGAAATTGCTCACAGGTCTCTTTTTAGGTTTCCATATGAAGCATTTCTATAAAGCACAAATAACAATGAGAACTGTTGTACAGAGTTATAAATTATAAGCCAGAAGACTAGATTAGTAATACAGATAAAGAGAATTTTTTAACCTTGGCAGTATTGGAATGTGGACCCAGATAATTCTTTGTTGGAGAGCTGTCTTGTACATTGTAGGATGTTTGGCAGAATCCTGGTCTTTACTAGATGCCCCTTGGTTTGACGCTGAAAAATTTCTCTAGGCATTGCCAAATGTCCCCTGGGTGGGGGTACAAAATTATCCCCATTTGAGACTAGAAGAATAGAATATTTTAAGAGATCACCAGTATGGATTATGACAATACAAGACCATGGGAAAGGTTGAAAAAATCTACATACTGTGTTTTGTTTTGTTTTTAGTTCTAATCATTGGTTTTTATTTATTTTACTGACCATTAGGCTATTACATTTGGTGAGAATATACACATTTGGAGGAAACTGAAGTCTAGGTTAGGTATGGAAAATAAACCTATTTTATAACCTATATAAGCAAGAGAAGAATTGGATTAGAATGCATATGATAGTATTTGATTTAAGGATTACTCTGCTTACCTACAAAGGGCAGAGATGTGAATTCTATCATAATAGCCAACAGTTTCTTGTGTGGTAAAGTCCAGGACTGCTCAAGAATACTGCCTTTGTATGGCAAAGAAAGGATTCCTATGGCAAATTTAGGGAAAGTAGACTGGAAGGTAAAAACGTGTTTTTCTTCCTTCAGTAACCTTTCCCAACATAGTTTTGAAAGCAAGTTTTACGTTAAAACAAAACAAAACAAAACAAAAAAACTCATGTCAACCTAAGAGACAGTGTGTTGTGATTTCCCTTCTCCCCTCCTCTGAGTTGAAAGCACTTCATTCTGCAAGGCTCTCCATGTCCACCCTTTGGGGCCTGGTGTAACTTCAGTTTAAGGCTGCTGAAGGAGCACTGGATGTTGGGTCGGACTTCAATCTCCGTGGAAATGATGATGCTGGAATCAAACTTTCAATCTTTTCTAAATTTCTTTTTTATTGGCAGCCTGAATGGCCTACTTTATTCTTTTGTGGTTGGGCCTTCCATTAGACATTTGTTTTGTTGACATGTGAATGCTCTTTTGTCAAAGATTAACCACACTGCCTCCTTACAGGCAGGATGCCATTTAAGATAGTCCTTTACTAAATTCTTAGAGTAAGGATGTATGTCAGGCCAGTCAGGGGGCAAGTTTAGGTGACAGCTGATGATGGGTAGGCTTGGGGGCTCTCTCCTCATTGACCTGTTGAGAACATGGCCACAGGCAGAATTCGGGAGGAAGGCCTGATCCACAGTGCACACAGTTGAATGGGATTTAAGGATTCCTAATCCCATTTATGTTTTAAAACCTTTAGTAGCTCAAAATCGGTCACAAAGCAGCTAGCCTGGACAGTCACCTAAAAGGTGAAAAACCCCATGAAAGGGCTTGTGCAAACCTAGCAGGTCTGGGATCTGAACTCCATGGACTGCCTCTAGTCCTACAATTCAACCCCACTTGAACCCTTTACGGTCCATATTTATATAAGGGTTTTTCATGCCATTAAGTTATAACAGAATGTCATTGGGTCGTGCTCTGAAGGACAGAAACAGTGTGTGGAAAATGACAATCCCGAGTTTCGTCATGTCATCCAGACTTTGTGAAATACATACAGCCAGAGTTTTCTTAAGCCTCAACAAAGAGCCTGTCTTGGCAATATACCTACCAGCCATATGGCAGTGTTTTATACATAATCAGAAAAAATAACTTTTGCAAACAATTTTAGCTACTTTGCCAGCAAAGCTCACAAAAACCTAAAGTTAAGAAAAGCTAGGCATTTGTTTAGTATAGAAATTTGAATTTATTACAGGCAAAATGTTTGAGATGTTTGTGATATATTTAGATTAATAGTACTTTTTTGTTGCTAAATCCCGTTTGGCCTCCTATCTCCGACTGCTAGCTTAGTTTTGTGTCTTCACCTCACGAGCGTATTACCGAGTTATTCTTTCTTTTCCTCCTTTTTTCTTCTCTGCCATTCATAGTCTTCATGTCCTTGGCACTTTCCCTTTGACTCATCTTCTGATTCATTTTGTTTACAACTCTGCTAACTTCCTCTTTCCTGTTCAAACGAGCTGCCAGGTACCACTCTGCTGCTGACTTTTATTATTTTGCCTTGGTTTTCTTTTGAGCTAGCCTGATGCTTCATGTCCTTTCGCTGTGTGCTCTACTCCTAGCACTGTTAGGGAGTATCTTTTGGCTCTGAAAAGCTGCATTTTAGTTCGGTGACGTCACGGTGATGTGTCTGAGAAACCCCCTTTATTGTGTCCCACCCCCTATCAAGTTATTTTCCTTCCATCTGTTGCAGATAGGTGACTTTGTGCAGGATAATAATGGACATATCCATGACTGCAGTGTATAAGTGTCTGATAGCATACGACTTGCGTCCATACTACAATTGTATTACTTATTTTAAATTACCTCTGCTTTGAGCCACACATCTACTAAAAATGCTTTATGTATTTCCTTTTGAGGCTTGGTTCACTTCAAGTCATGAGAAATGCTTTTGGGGGCCATAGACACAGCCAAAGGTGTTTTTGAGTTAGATAATAAATTTGAAGGGAGATCTTTGTATCCAAAACTTTAAGAGTTCTCTATAAGGGATGCGGACAGCTTTTGCACTTGGCACAGTACCTTGAAGAAATTCAGGTGACAGTACAAGAGAAAAGCCCTTGTGTATGTATACACATGCACACACACACGCACCCACCAAGTCGGGGGAAGTGTGGCGAGCTTTTTACCAACACCTACTCAATCACTGCACAAGACATTCGGTGCACTTTAGGAATAAGCATATCAGACTTGAAAGAGTATAGTTCTGCCATAGTATTAGTAGTTTGGAACTTATCCAGGAAAATAAAAATAGGAGGGATTAGAGGGATAATGCAAGGTTATTATAAGTATTTATCAGTTATGGGTAAGATAAGTTAGTGGGGTAACAACCACCCCCGTTCTCTTAAAATAGCTTCAGTTTTCAGACTTAACTCCCTACTAAAGCTTGGAGTCTTAGCTGAATGTTCTCAGATAAAGAAAAAGGTAAATGTAGCTTATGAATCAGTGGGCTGATCCCAATGTTTTTCTTCTCTGTGGAGGCCCACAGACTGGGTTGTAAACAATAAACTCTGCATATTCATGAGACTAAATTTTTGGAACTTCTTAGAACCTCGTGGAGTTCTCCTCAAATTAATTATTTGAAAAACAACAAAAAAAGCAACAATTACAAGAACCAAGTCACCCCTAAATGTTAATAAATGATTTTGCTTCATAAGAAGCTAAATCACTTCAGCATTTTTATTCATGGTAGTGTTTTTTTTAAAGTCACAAAATTTGTTTATTAAGTGTAGGGTTTAACAGGTCTTTAAAAATGTAACATTTCTTTACTCTTACAACTGTGGAACAAAGATAGCACTCTAAGTATAGCTTTTAATTAATACTTGGGAAAACAGTATCTTGGGTCTAAGACAATTTTAAACTTCTATGCAAGAAAAAATAAATGCTAAAATGTCACATCATAGAAATTTTATTTCAAGGCTTTTGATTTTTATATGGTTTGATAAGCTATAGAAATTGGATTACCTTAATCAATCTGAAAGTATGCAGGACAAATGCAGTCATATTCATGTTGCTGAGTAGAAATGTAATTTATAAAGCCATACATGGAATACCCAGTAATAATACCATTTATAAGAACATAAATAGTAGTATTAAGTCTTCCAATGCCTGTATCAGCATGACATCAGCCCTCTCCCAATTTTCAACAGAAAAATGGCAAATTTTGCATCATGAGTCCCCAGAAGTAAAATACAGAGCCAGCCATTAAAAGGTGAAAATAGAACAGAAAAATAAAACACCAGATAAACCAGAGTTGCCTTGTGTGTTAACTGTGTAAAAGAAAAATTTGATAAACATTTTTTATTCTGTTCTCAAAACACAAGCAGCTTAGCTTTAAAATTTCATCAGATCACTATTAGGCTTACAAGGCATTACCGAACCTTCTGGAAAAAAAAAAAAAACCAAAAACAGTTAAATTCCATTTCAAAGCACTGTAGTGAGCACAGGAAACCTGCAACAAGTCTTTAGTATCATTTGGATAAGAAATAAGGGAGACTCAAAGCAAAAATATCAAAAGGTCAAGAGGATTCTTTACTCTCGGTAATTGCCTTGAAGGCTTTTTTTTCTTCTCCTTTTTTTCCCCCCTTGATCCATTGTTTTTAAAGGCTTGTCTAAGATGTGAAAATATAATGATGCAATCATAGTAAGAATTCAGAAATCATCCGGGAAGGTTAAAGGACTTTCCTATTTCTCATTTGGCTACCGAAGGGTGGCTAGATCGGCAGGCCTTGAAAGGCCAAAGTCTTCTACATTTTGGTACAATTTCATTTGATTTGAAATACATTTTCCCAGTTTAAAAATGTTAACTATCTCACAGTGCAATTGAAACTTGCCTTGTGTCAAAAACAGGAAATTCTAAGGAGAAATAGACTGGATACATGTCAGATGTTTCTCTTCTTCTTTTTTTTTTTTTTCTTCTCACTTTCTTTTTTAGACACACAAAACCCATATGCACACACATATATTAATATATATAATATATGCAGATATTGATGGAATTCTGTGAGTTGAAAGAGGAGGAAGATGTCTTGAAGGATCCATATCTCTCCCAGCAGATTTGTGCTATTATCACTGAAATGTGGCCTTCAGTCTTGAAACAGTTAAAAGAGTTCTACGGCCACAAAAGAAGAGATGTCTTCAGAATTATCTCCCGCCTCACATTTGCTCTTAGGCAAGCAGTTTAAAAAAGCCCAGTGATTGAGCCAGTGATCCAATTTGAAATGCAGAAATGATTAGAGCTGCTTGCCTCATTTCATATCGAAATTCTCTGATTTATGACAGGGCTGCAGCCAAGATCTATCTCCAAAGGGAATTAGTGTGCAAGTTTGCATATTTTTGTTATTTAGGTTTCTGATAGCAGCTGCTAGCTAGAAATACGGAACTGGGAGGTGGTGGGGCAAGGATTTTCAGCCACTGGAGCAAGAGAAAGATAAGAGCTTTCTGTTGAGGACATCGAGACCCCTTGACCAGCATGTGTCTGTGTTACATATGCTTCTTATATGTGTGTATATTTAAGAACTTGTTAATGGTGTAGATGCAAGTGTATGTATATGCATAAATTATGAGGTTCAGGGAGCCCAGGAATGTATCGGAATGGTTAATTCTAGTAACGGAGCAAAGAATTACCAAAATTCCGTCTCCATGTTTTAACTAGTAGAATTTTAATGAGGCATAATACTTCAATCATGCAACTGACCTGTGGGGCAGAGTATAGAACATATAATGAAACAGAAATAGAATTCTGAAAAAAAAATTATTACCTTATCTGGAATTTACATGAAGTGTTAACAGGAAATTATGCAGCAGTTATAAATGAAAAATATGGGATTTAATGTACTTATTAATAAAGATTTGTTACATACATGATACCAGTGTCCCAAATCTGCTGTCCGCAGCTGTCCCCAATTTCTAATGTTTCTGTCCTCAGATGCCTCATTTAGAGTCATCTTATTACCATGGAAGCTAATGCCAGTTTCTCTTCAGTGAGTATTCCATTCCAAGAAAAAAAAAAAAAAAAAAAGAAAAGAAAAGCAATATCTTTGTGCACAAGTCAAGGTGTGCAGACTTTCTATCAGTTACATTAAAATATTAGACACACACACACGCACGCGCGCGCCTGCATACAAGTGCCTTAGGCCCGACCCATGTTTTCCTTAAATCTGTAGATCTGAATCACTGTTGGCAAAAACAAAAAAAACATGATTCTTCAAGTAAAAAATTCCCTTGAAAGAAAGATGGGCGATTGTCAGTCTACATTAGTCCTACGAGGAGCAAAGAAATCGTCGTGGGAAAGTTTATTACCTTCGCTGCTCTCTGGCTCCGTATGGAGTCATTACGGCCTCAAGTCGTAGCACTGCTCCTCGGCTGACCTTCCTATAATGCAGCTGGGCTTCTAGGTATTAAAACCACTCTTATATTTCACTGACTATTCTCCAGGGGACCCAGGGTTATTGTAGTAAAAACTTTAAATTTTGATTATCTTGTTCGTTGACAATGAATGCAATAAGATATTTAAAGACATCTTAAAATGCCTGAGTTATTCCTCTTAAATCAACTCATCTCTTCTGTTGTGGGGCTCTTTGACTTCTCCTTATCTTGCCTAGTTCAGGACAATAACCCTCTATGTGGCTGATGTCGCTTCGTATTTAGGAAGAATATTGTGCCAATATTGCAAAAAATTATTTTCTAGAAGATTCTTCCATCCCCCCACAAAAGTTCTGCCGATAAAGTTTAACTTCTTTCAGCCTTTTAAAACAGAATGAAGCCTTCTTTAGTACTGTAGCATCTTATAATGACTTTTTAAACATTTCGAGATTATTTTGAGTATTTATTATTGTAGATCATTCAGTTCTAAATTGCAAAAGCTCACAGTTCTAACTTAGAGTGAGTCATTTTATTCATAACCTAAATATTAATGTTACTGTTTGTAGTGCCAGGGACTAGCTTGGTGTTTGGTTGTTTTATATTTCTGTTAACTCTGTGAAGCTGATCTAGTTCTTCCGTTTTACAGAGGAGGAAACTGAGGTTTTCAGTTATTCCTCCAAAAGCACTCACTTAATAAGTGCAAATCCTGGATTTGAACTTAAATCTGACTTAAAAGTTCTTCACTGTTTACATAGCTCCCTACAGTTACGTTCTCATCATGGCACTCATGAGCATTTGTGTTCATCATGATTCACTCTTTAAGTCTTTCATTGATTCAACACACACTTGTTGAATCCTTGCCATGAGCCCATCACTGTGCAAGGGAATAGGAATAAACAAATGACTTAGATTCAGCCTTTCCCCTCAAGGAGCTCAGCCTAATGAGAGAAGCAGCTATGTAGAAATAGGACTATAATATAGTAAGATGATTTCTCATATAGGCGTGTATGAGAATTTTTTTTCTTTTTTTTTCAAAGAAAATAAGCAAAAGGAAAAAAAAGAAAACAATAGAAACAACCTCAGGCTAACTTAGGCAGAAACAGAATTTATAGGGAAGATACGGGGGTTTCACAGAATCATAGGAGGTCAGAGAACCAGATTTAGAGAAGGGCAGGAGTCAAGACAGTTTGAGGATGGCAGATGTCTGGGAGTAGGAACCAGTATACAGTCTTGTCATGGCACTTTTCAGAGGCAAGAATGAGCTCCAACAAGTGTTGGTGTTTTTTTTCTTTGTTTGTTTAAGATGTAGGTCCAGGAGAGGCATGCCCACTCGGTCCAGCATGGGACACATCTCTGCCACTTGGCTAGGGAAGGAAGGGCTCTTCGATTATTACCCCAGTGCGTGTGTCCAAAGGAGGAATTGTCCAAGAAGACACGGAGAGCTATTATCAAGTGGAACTGGACCAGATGCTGGCCAGCCATAAAACAGAAATTATCTGAGTATGAAAATGGAACATTTAATTGTCTTAAGTGCCCAAGGAAGGGTGACTTTCAGAAAAAACTTTGGAAGATTAATTTACTCAGCAAATAATGTAAATAATGTAATGATATAAATTCCAAGGAAAAGCAAAAGCATAGACAAAGGTATGAAGGCTTGAAACAAACACGTATTTGGGACTAATAATGAGTAAAATGAAGGATTAGTGACCAGAGAAGGGGAAACTTTCCATGCCATGTCAAGGAATCTGGATTTCATTTTCTATTCATTTGGTGATGGACCAGAGAACAATTAAATATGGTGAAATTTTTTTGCCAGCATTTTAAAATCCATGTCACAGCCAAGCCCATCTCTTTTATTTTCTCTAGCCATTGGATGAGCACATAACTACTTCTTACATCTCTTGTAATCTATGTATTCTTCAGGATTAAATATGAGAGAGAATTGTATAATGCTCACTAATATATTATAATTGGTTTCCAGTATCATCTAGAATCTATGTGTACTTTCAAACAACCTGAAGAGAGATGCAGAGTAAGCAGAATTACCTGATGTCTTACTTTTGTCCAAAAGAAAAACAAACAATGACTGGTTGTGTAATAAAATTGACTATAATGGGTGAAGCCTTTCAGTATTTAGTACACAGTAATTCTGTGTACTCATTAAACACTTATGGCAAGTAGCAGTATCCATATCAGAACAGAAGAGGAGGTTGTAAATTGGAGTAGAAACATGTTGAGATTCCTTGATAGTTACATGCCTTGTCTAGGCAGATTAAAAGGAATAGAAATGAATGAAGAGAAATCACCAAGAGGAGAAAAAACAAAGCAGATGATAAAAGTAGAGAAAGAGTAAGGGGTTTTATTAATTCTCTTTTTCCTTCATTCTGCATTTTCCAAAAAAAAAAAAAAAATAGAAAACCAAAGAATTCCATTTATAATGAATAACACCATCCCAGTTGTAAAGAGCTTTGCACTCTCCCTAATTATTCTGGTACATTGTACCTAGAGAAAGAGCATATTCTTTTTCTTGTGAAAACCTTTACCAGTTTAGCATCAACCCTAAAGCTTCTGGAAGTTTCTTAGTCTGATTTGGGATCCAGAGCTGCTTCTGCATAGCAGTGGTGAGAAAAGAGCCCATGATAGTTAAATCGTGTCTTTTCTATGAGAATCTAACTATCCTGTGGTTATCATATAAAGTAACTCATGCCAGAGGGGAAGATCTTAGAGTATCAGATCTTGATCTGTGTTTTTGTGGAGGTGGTTATAAGATTCCTTGGGTGGAGAGAAATCTTGGGACTCTTTATCTCTGAAACCTCAACCAAGCAAGGCAATGTCTGTGGTGATTTTCACTTATGACACCCAGGAAAGGGACAGACATACTATAGTCACCCCATTGCTTCTTGTTTCTTTACTCCAGAAGTTTAGTTAAAGCTGTTGTTCTTTGTGAAGTAGAATTCAGATTATACACTTAAGTATCTATTTCTGTTTCACATATTTGTGACTTCATTCTAGATACCTCTTTGGCGGAATAGCTGTGTCCTTACCATTACCCGGTGTATATGAAAGCTGTGCCCTGCTATCAGTGGATAAAAGGGGCCTTATTAACATTTTTGTTAATTTTTGGCTCAAGTTGAATGTTAGGGCCCTCTTATTCCTGAAAATCAGAAAGAAACCTCTGGATTGGCAGGAATTGATTTGATGGTCAGGTTTAAAAATGCTGTCTTGTTTTCTATATATACATGTCTAATCATCTTAGAAATTGATATAATTTGGGTGACAGTAATAGCAAATGATGACATGGTTCTACGTATTTAAAACTGGGTGTGGAGATGATGTGTTTCAATTATTTTTCATGTATAAGGCTTTGTGTATGCTCATGACAAGAAGAACAGACTTAAACATTTCACCTTTGATTTTTCTCAGAAACATACCGTGTATATCCTCATTAACGCCCAATAAAAGCACAGCTGTTTATTAAGGACAATGATAAAAGGGTACAGATTTTTTTGTTTTCTTTCCCCTTTAAGTTTTTCATTTCCAATCTCCTTCTTGTTTTTCTCCTATTTTACACAAATAAATATTCTAATGATAATGACAGCGGTATCAACCCATCTTAATTAAATAATAAGAAGATAGCATAATAATATATTTGAGTTATCCTAAGTGAGTGAGAAAAATCTCCATATACTGCAGCATGCTTTAAATGGTCTTCTATTTAATTTTTTCCCATGAATAGTGTCTTTCACTTGGGAATGATAGTGAATCAAATTCCTAATAGTACCGCTGCACTATAACTACATTATATAAGACTATTAATGAGGATAAATATCAAATTTGAATAGATATTGCAGGTGTGAGACATCAAATGAGAACTCCAAAGGATTAATTTCTACAGAGGATCATTATTTAAGTTCTTTCCAGTCCTGTTATTCTGCTGCATAAAACTTAACTTTAGTACCTCTCTGGACTGTTACAACATCTGTTGTTCTTGGGGGAAAAAGAGTCTTCTTTTTTTCTTCTTCTTCTTCTTCTTTTTGGTCAGAAATGGCTGTGTTATTCTGCGGTATTGGCCCAGAATGCCTTGCAGGGAGTAAGCTGTGTTTTCGTGTTCTGACTAATTAATTCCCATGAGATCTGCTCCTTACAACCAGACTCGCTCGCTCGGAGTCCAGCAGTGGGAAGTACTGCCTTTGGGAAGGTCACTTGACAAAGCTGTACTACCCATACATGATGATCATCATGTAAATAAAAAAGAGGGCAAATGATAAGAGAGTTGAAATCCAGGGAAGTTTTATAAGAGAGGACATTGATCTGAATTATCACTGTTATTTTCATAAAAGGCTTTTGATCTGTCACAATGAGCAAATTTTCAACTTGGCAAGTTATAATTGTAGTCTTTTAGCTTTGCTTCGTCAAGTTGCTCAAATGTGATGAAATTTTATGGACCAGCTAGAAGAACTTCTGGGAAAACTGTCAGTTCTTCCCTTCATCTCCCTTCATAAATAAAATCACTCGGTATCCGTTCACAAAGTATCACCCCTCACCTTACAGCTTCTCCTATGAAATAAACGACTTTTATTTCCCAGATGCTGATTTTCTCCATTTGCCTCCTTGTTCCTACATCTGCCTTATAAAAAGAATTGGTTTTAATTTCTTGGGACTGACCAAGAAAGATAATGAAGTCCTTTCAAAAACTCTTTATGTGTGAAACCCTGAAGAAAACCCTAAAGCCTTCTTCCTTCTAGCAACCAATTACTATATACAAAAAACTTTCTCCAATTATGAAGTCCACTAATGCGTCCTGCACAGACTCAATTTCACAAACCTTGTTGCAGCGGCAGCGTTCACATAATTAACAGGAAGACACTGCATGTGGCCAGACCTTTTGCTAATTGATTAAATGAGTCTATTCCTAAATCAGATTCTAATCACACCGGCCGAGTGCAATGGATCATCGCGTCCCTAGCAGAATCTGCAAAAGTCTAAAATGTGCATCTACCAAAAAAAAAAAAAAAAAAAAAAAAAAAGGGAAAATACTCAACAGAGAGCTGCTTCAAAATTGAACCACACACACAATAAAAAATAAAATAAAAAAAAGACCACATTGCTCTCTTGAAATGCCACTCTCCCCAGCTGGCTTTCTTTAGTATTCCCACTTCTATTTGATCCTTGTCTTTTTGCAATTCTGCGATTCATTATCCACACCTAAATGATACAAAACATGCCCTACTTCGGGCTGGCTTCATGATTATTTTAGTTAACAAGTGCCGGATAGTTTGCCTGCAGTTTCCTAGTAAAACACAGAACCTCCCATCTGCTTGTCGGTTTCTTTTTTTTTTCTCTCTCTCTCTTCTTTTTTCTTTCTCCTTTTTGCTTTCTTCCTTTCTTCTTCTTCTTCTTCTTTTTTTTTTCCTTAAAGAAGGCCATGGTGTTCCCTAAGGGTTGTGAGAGAAGTTCATCCCATTGAACTGGTCAGCAAGATATCATTAGCTCGTTGTGTACATGAAATCCAGGGGTTAGAGCACCGAGCGTCACAAGCCAGTTTCTTTACCTCCTTGAGCTGATCAGAGGATCAGAGTATCAAGGAAGGATTAGCACTGACTTGGGATTTGTGTGATTGGTTAATTTATTGCGGCAATGGCAGGCCTTTCATCTATGGCAACATTTAATCAGCACAGCCATGGAGGCTATTACCGGTTAGCTCCTTTCTCAAGTCAGCCAGGGCTGTACCATCAGCCCTATCACAACTCCCCTGAAATTTCCAAATTATCTGGAACAGGCTTTAGCCTCACAGTAATAAAAATTAGAAGAGATTCCCGATAGCACGGGTGGAAAAGGCTTTCACTTGCACAGGGCAAATTATAAATAGTATGAACGTGCACTTTAAAAAAAAAAAAATTCTCCACCTCTTAAGAGATGTGCAGGACTTATCACCCCTGCTCTGATCCAAATCCTCATGGTTGAAAATTTATATTAGATTTTATCAGAGAGGCCTAAGTCTAGAAAAATCAATGAAGGTTATCTTTTATGTTGCAGGAACTTGTGGAAATATTGATTTTCATTTTATAGTGAATTTGGAGCATGAGTTGGTAATCACTGCTGAGCCCACCACAATGTTTGCCTACTGTATCTTTTACTGAGTTTTGCTCAAGTATTTAAGATAGTATATTCCTGTTGATTTTAGTCTATAGTGTGCAGGCAGATGTTCCTAAAACAGAAAGTTGTACTTGATCATAAAAAATACACTCCAAAGCTTTGTATTTATGACGTTGAGTTTAGTATTTGGAGCCTATAGTTTGTCTATTAATGGTAGATTTTGGAATAAAATATAACTCTGAAATTACTGTAAAGTATTTCTTCTTGGCTTCCTTTAAGTTTACAGACCAGGAGAAGATTTTTCAAAAGT
Source organism: Lutra lutra (assembly GCF_902655055.1). Lineage (NCBI taxonomy): Eukaryota > Metazoa > Chordata > Mammalia > Carnivora > Mustelidae > Lutra > Lutra lutra. The sequence goes on along the minus strand of NC_062281.1, from coordinate 33,010,743 downwards.
AAAAACAAACAAAACAAACAAACAAACAAAAAACCCTGCACACATACAAAAAGTCATAATTTAAATATCGAGTTTCTACTGAAAAAGAGAAAAAGAGAGATTTCATTTTTTTTTTCAGTGAACTAGTGTATCTTGATAAATGACAGATACTGGCCAAAATGTTCCCCCTGTTGTATTTTTCATGTGTCTTTATTCATTCTCTTGAATTTACTACTTTATTTTTATTTCACCTTCCTTCTTTTATTTAACTTAAAATGCTTCCTAGTTGCTATAAGCTAAACAGCTTTGGGGAACAAAATTGCTCATTTTTGATGTGTTTGAAATAGTAAATCATCTTCCTACCTCATTTGTTACTATTTTTACAGAATAAAAGTATGATGTCTTGTGTTATCATGGCTTATTTGTAACATGTATCTAAGGTTTTTATACTGATAATCTTAATTCAAGAAGAGAAACTTGCTTATAAGTAATCACCCTACGATAGGCTCACAAATGTTTATTAGTGACTAAATCCTTTAGACTTTAGCATGACTGTTGCAGCATTCTGTCAGATTTTCTGAGAAAATAATGCCTTTTCTATTCACTATGGATATTTTAAAGTGAAAATAAATTCAGACATTCTTATATTTATTTTGTGCTAAGTACTAGATCGTCATTCAGCATCCGCTTTAATTTTCTCCTCTCAGTCCAACAGAGTTCAATGACAAACTCCCCTGGGTTCCACGGGTGAGCCGTCTTCCTCCTTCCTCTCACTTTCGGTCATTCCCCTGAACTTATGCTTGGCAGCCAGCAAAGAATCATTTCTCTCAATCACCACCTAAAGCCATGCTCTATACTGCAAAGCTCTGGGGAATAGCCAACAGTCTTTTTATTCCTCAGAACATACCCAAAAGATATCTAAGCCAAGGAATTAACAAGATAACATATGAAAACGCTGAGCCCAGTAGCTGGCACGTGGTAGGGCCCACAGATGGCAGCTACTAGTTCCATTATTGCTTGGGAAAGTCTACGAGGGCACTCTAGAGAATTTGTCACCTGTTCCCTGAGTTTGTCCCCTAATTAACTGGATTTGGACATGTCAATTCATGGCCAATCTTGGGTGTAATGGTGACAAAATTGTTCATTTTCTAGCTCCCTCTGCTCTATCCTCCTTGTTCGTTTTCTCCCCCCAAGCTCTTATGCCTTTACTTTTCCTTACTCTTCAGTTCTAAACTAGAGCAAATACATCTAAAAGTAAAAATAGTGGCATAATCCATGTTTGGATGTAGCCCTCTTGCCCTGTCTTTTGTCCCCTCTATGCTTCTTCTCCATCAGAAATAGGATGTCAAGACAGATGGGCACAGGGAATGCTGAAGCTTTGTAGAAAGTCACACTGTGGATGATGGTGCCTGGATTTTAGACCTGGGTTTCTCTCTTTTCTATGAGCCTTGATGAAGTAAATGAGAATGTATTAAGGATGCTTGGCTGGAAACAATAGGAAGGTAGTTGAACCAGCTTTTTAAAAAGGGACACATTTATTATCAGAACTATGAAGTACCTTATGGAAACCAAGAGGAGGAATTCACTGGGCTTCAAGATTTCTTAGTACCAGGGGCACCTGGGTGGCTCAGTGGGTTAAAGCCTCTGCCTTCAGCTCCGGTCATGATCCTGGGGTCCTGGGATCGAGCCCCGCATCGGGCTCTCTGCTAAACAGGGAGCCTGCTTCCTCCTCTCTCTCTCTCTCTCTCTCTCTCTCTGCCTGCCTCTCTGCCTACTTGTGATCTCTCTCTGTCAAATAAATAAATAAAATCTTAAAAAAAAAAAAAAAAGATTTATTAGTACCAAAGATCCTCAAAAGCCATTAGAATAACTTCAAGGTTGGTTATGGCTTCTGGTTTCTTCTACTCTGACCTATTTTCCTTCCTTTCACTTCCAGCTGCTCCTACCCTGGGGAGAAGCCTCCACACCTCAGAGCTCATGGTTGCACCCACCAGTGATAAATGCCTTTGCTTCTTTCAGTTCTATTACTGAAAACACTATAGAAGGGACTTACTGTCCTAGGATAGGAAAAGTGTCCATTCCTGGGCCAGGGCTATAAAGTAAAGGAGAAGCAATGCTCAGAAAGGTAGAGATTCTGCGCAATTTCCCATTGTGTCTCCTATAACCAGAGACCATATAGACTGCATTCCAAATCTGAAGACCTCTCATGTAACAAAATGATTGATGTTATTCTGTGGAAGCAAATTATAGGAAGGTAGATTTCGAACAGTGTAAATATGGGATGTGTTTCCTTATAAATTAGTGAGTTGGTCTCTTTGCCTGGTTACTAGAAATATTCAACTTTGGGGAAATACACCCTAGTAATATTAGTCACTATGACTTATATTTCCTACCTGATGTATTCTAGAGGAGAAGCCTGCATTAATTTGAACCTGACCCAGGGAAATCTCAAGATTCTAAAATTAAATTTCATCAGGTAAAGGTTTATAAACTATAACACATTTTAAAGTAAATCAGCCCATGAAATGCTTCGTGTGTATGATGTATATGTGTGCATTGTACATAAATAAATTTGTGTATATATATTATGCATTTGTGTGCTTGTGACAAATTTTACTTTCTTCTGCTAATTTTGACCAAAATTTGACATCCGTATGCGCCAGCACTGAATATTTTATGAGGTATAGTTTAGGCTAAATTCCATTAAGATATTATTTGGTAAGTGACCCGTTCAAACCACAGGAGTTTAGAAGCATTCATGGCTTTTTCTGTCATTGTTGTTAGAGTCTGCATAAAGCTCACAGATTAGATATCTTTAAAATCAGGTCACATTTTACATGATATCCACCACAGTTGAGGAAATTATTCCAGGCAGCTTACGGATAATTTATTTTCGGTAAGTTTTATTTTATAAATAAATAACAAGCTCAACTTTGTTTGATCGACTTACACACGTACTGTGATACACAGAGAATTTTACTATGATATATTTCATGATTTTTCATAGTAAAATAGTATGCATCCTTTCTCCATATGGTAGCTCTTTGCTGCCAAAAATTTTATGGTGTTAGGCAATTGCAAAGGGATTCCATACCAAAAGGTGCTTCATCTTTGGTTACCTCAGATAAAATAAGACTTGGCATGGAGCATGCTACAGCAGTTACAGCAATGGTGTACAGATCTAGAAGGACGCAAATTCTTGCTTAGAGCATATAGGAATGCTCAAATGTTTTGTCCCTGAGTTACTATGATATATGATAACGTAAATCTTTATAACGTACCAATTGACTTAGTCTGGAGGCAGAATAAAAACTTATATCAAGGATGTTAATAGGGGCGCCTGGGCGGCCTCTGCCTTTGGCTCAGGTCATGATCCCAGGGTTCTGGGATGGAACCTCACATCGGGCTCTCTGCTCAGCAGGGAGCCTTCTTCCCCCCTAACCCCCACCTCTCTGCCTGCCTCTCTGCCTACTTGTGATCACTGTCTGTCAAATAAATAAATAAAATCTTTTTTTAAAAAAAGGATATTAATATACAATGACAAATAGTTCTGCCAAATTAACAATAACAGACTAACTGTGGTATGGACAGGTATCTTTGTGGAGGAATGTATGTTTTCCCCCAACAGCGTGACTGCTCATTGTTAGATGTTTTCTTCCTCTAAGAGATGAGAGTGCCTCCAGTCTGTGAGTGATGAGTCTTACCAGAATTGTCATGCTGCATGGTTCTGCAGTGGCTCGCGTCTCTGTATTTAAATATCCATAAACTCTTTGAAAATATGGAAATCATGATCTTCTGTATTAGTGGGTCTAAGAGCCCTGGCTGTATCATTCATTAGCAGCGTGATTGTCATGACGTTAATTGACCTTTTTCAACTTCAGTTTCCTCATCTGTTCAAAAAAAGAAAAGTGACGGGTAAAGTCCAGTTCTTATCTTGCTTGGCTGTAAAGACTTACATGATTCTTGTTTTGTTTAGCCTGTTATTCCCTCTGCCTGAAACTCTTCTGTAGCTTGGTTTCCATGACTGGGTGTTCTGTTCTTTTCACCTCACTGAATGCACTTTTGCAGTTCCCTTGGCTGACAAATTACCCTCTAAATGTTGGTACACACCAGGACTCAATCTTGAGGTTCTACTCTTTTCTGTAGATGATCTCCCACCCCGAGGGTCTGATGCTAGAAATAAACTAATGATTGCTAAATTTAAATCTCAGTCCCAGCCTCTCCTCTGAGTTTACTATTTCTCCTATTTCTAACGGCCTACCTGACATTTCCATATCACAATAAAGATGTAGAGATCAGAAGTCCAAACCATAAACCCTATAAGATTATTCTTCTCTGAGTCTTTTGATAAATGACACCGTTTATTTGGACAGATGCCACCAGGGTTGACCCAGCTGTTAAGACCCCAAACCTAGGATTTATCCTTGATTCCTCTCTTTTCTTCCCTGACTGTATATCCAGCAAGCCAGTGAAGTTCACCTTCAAAATCTGATCACCTTCTACCACCTCCAGAGTGAGCATCCTGATGGAGGCCATTCTCAGCTCTCACCAGGGGTCCTAGCAGCAACTGGAAATCACTTCCTTCCATTCATTTGTGTCCCCTAGGGACTGTTCTTCATTGGCAGTCCAAGAATGCTATTTCCATATGTCAGTCACAGCATGGTATTCCCCAAACCAACCACACTTGGAAGTCAAATCTGAACCCTTTAGCATGGCTGGCAAAGGACAGCCCATCTCCTTCCACCTGTTTGCTTTGCTGAATGCACCATGGCCATGTTGGCCCCATTGCTTTTATGGAATATGCTGGATATTCCAATCATAATGTCTGCATTTGTTATTCCCTCTGCCTTGGACATTGTCACATGGCTCACTTAGTGATACTTACTCAGTGACATACCCAGATGTTCTCTCTGCAGCAGGGCCTTCTCTAGACAAACAAAACAAAGCAAATAAGCGGAGCTCTTTCATTGCCTCTCTTATTTTTTTAAGGGAGAGAGCTCGCATGCAAGTGGGTAGGAAAGGGCAGAGGGAGAGGGGGAGAGAGAGAGAGAGAGAATCGTAAGCATACTCCACTCAGTGTGGAGCCCAACTGGGGCTTAGCCCCATGACCCTGAGATCATGACCTGAACCAAAATTAAGAGTTGGACAGACACTAACCAACTTAGCCACCCAGGCACCCCTCTCATTGTCTTCTTCTTCTTTTTTTTAATCTCTGGTTTACCTAAATTTACATATATTTACTATTGATGTACTTATTCTTTTTTGTTCCTAACAAGGGAGTGAATTAGAGGAGGAGAGATATCTCTTAAATTTCACTATTTCATCAGCACTTAGAACACACCCAGTAATATTTGTGGAACATATGAGTGAATGAAATGACATTTTTAAAAGATTTTCTTTTTATACTTTTAAGTTTTTTGATTTAAATAATCTCTACACCCCATGTGGTGCTCAAACTCACAACCCTGAGATCAAGCTCCTCTGACTGACCAGCGAGGCACCCCTAAAAAGAAGTTAGCATCGTGCTTGGAAGTTCAAGAAATGTTCATTTTCGGGGCACCTGGGTAGCTCAGTCAGTTAAGCATCTGCCTTCAGCCCAGGTCATGATCTCGGGGTCCTGGGACTGAGTCCAATATTGGGCTCCCTACTCAGCAGAGAGTCTACTTCTCCCTCTCCCTCTGCCTCCCCATCCCAATCATTCTTGCTCTCTCTAAATAAAATCAAATCTTAAAAAAGAGAGAAAGAGATAGAGAAGTGTTCATCTTCATTCCCTTTCTCATTCTTGAGTGAATTACTTTGAAACGATTCCTATATAAAGCTCTAGTTTGCATAGTCATTTTGCTTAAAACAGTAACAATGTTCAGCATCTCTATTTAGGTTTTCAAGACACTAATGCCATTGCAAAGCAGCTGAGATAGTGAGAAAGTTTGACCCAGGTTCAAATTCTGTCTTCACTATTCTTTCAGTTATCAACCGTAGAGAAATTAATACATTTCTGAACCCCAATTTTATAACCAAAAAATGTGATTAATAATTACCTTAAAATTTTTTTCCTGTAAAGAGAAAATAATATATTTGTTTACCTTATGTAATATTTGAAATTGAGTAGGTACTTAATAAATACGACTTGTGTCTGGAGATGGTAATTCCTTCCAAGTTAATGTTCCCAGCAAATGAAATTAGCAACTGATCTATTGTTTCATCTATATCATTAATATAATTGATAAATAATCCCAGACAGAGGACTGACAGTTGTAGACTTCTAAATGTGGTTGTTGAGCCATAAGCAACTATTCTTTGAAAATCCCTTATAATTAGTTTCTGTGTTGATTTGGAGAAAGTGTATTTTAGTATCTTTTAGGGCTTTTCGAGCATTTCATGTGAAATAGTTGTTTAAAGAGAATAAAGATTTGTCATATCAGCCTGATTGATTTCTCATTCTTATAGGAGAAAACGGGGTGAGAAAATTATATTGATTTGTTGAGACTTGTCTAATGCAATACTACACTTATCTTTAATGCCCTCCATCTTAAGAAAAAAATGAATTTGGCATAACTTGCTTAAATATTCTTCAGGCATTTTTCTTGACTGCCCAACCCAGTTTCAGATTCAAAGTTATGCTTTGCCTGTGAGCTCTTTCTTGGTCCTCTTGCATCTCATGTTGCTCTGAATCATGATCGTTGGGGTCTGCAACAAAGTCTGATATTTTCTCAAATTGCCTTGTGTGTCAGTGTCTTGGCCCTTTAATTTTAAACACTAAGCATTTTCCTAAGTACTATTTCATTGGTTCTTTCTCCCATTAAGTGACTTCTTTTTCTTCCTGCATGTTATTTATACTCTAAGTAAATAAACCAGAGGCAACAAAAAAATAAACAAAAAATAGTTGGGGTGTGTGTGTGTGTGTGTGTGTGTGTGTGTGTGTGTAGAGAGAGAGATAAAGCAAATATTTACCAGCCTTTTCCATGTCTTCTTTTAAATATTATCTCTTCACCTCCCAAAAAGGGCAAACATTTTGTTATATTGATTTCCATTTCTACTTTGTAGTCCTCGTTATGTGTTTTCTCCATTCTTCTTGTGTGTATATATATATAATCTTTGAATTTTAGATATTTTAATTGAGTTGGTATAATATGTTGAGGGTAGATCTCAGGCCCTGGAGTCAAAAGCCTGGCTCTAAATCTGGACTCTGTCACCATGAAGCTTGTGGTTCTGGGCCACTTACTTTACTATTCTCTGTGCTCCATTTAACTGATCGTGTGAGTGGAGATATTAACATGTCATACATACGTATTTTGTGAGTTTTAAAAGCGGTTGTGTCCGTAAAGTACAAAGCGCAAAGGCTGGCATAGAGTAAGCACTCAAGAAACACTGACCATTAATGTCATTAGGTTAATAATAAATTATTACTGGCCATATTTTCTCTCTCCTTGTGGACAATTATATATCACCTTTTGGTAACATTCCCATTTTGGCTTAATATTACCAAATTGCAGAATTAGCTTGAAGAAACCTATTCCAGCCCGTATTTTCAAATAACAAAACTGAACCTTTGAGAAAGGACTTAGCTGATCACATACCTAATTAGAGAAAGCATTATTTCCCATACCCTGCTCATCGTTCTTACCACAATTTGATTACTTGCTTGTTTTTATGAATCTTCTCCTTAATTGACATGTATCCCCCTACAAATTGTCCTCAGTTTTACTCTCCCTGGACTGAGTAAGGCATTCTTTTCATATACTTTCCTTCCTTCTTTCCTCCCTTCCTTCCTTTTTTTCTTTCTTCCTTCCTTCCTTTCAAGATTCACTTATTTATTTGAGAAGACGGGCAAGGGCAGAGGGACAGAATCTTTCAGGCAGACTCCCAGCTGAGCGTGGAGTCCAACTCTGGCCTGCACATGGAGCTCAACTCCAAGACCCATGAGATCATGAACTGAGCCAAAATCAAGAATTGAACACTTAATTGATTGAGCCACCCAGGTGTCCCAACTCTAATAACTTTCTAATAACACTAACAAAGTTTTCCCCACTTTGATTGAGGATTTCCACATAGGCTCCTCAGATCTTTTCAAACTACTTGGCCCCCCCTCCTCCCCTTCTCAGCTATCCCTTGTCCTACTGACTTACAGGATTGGCTTGCAAGTAGGTAGCGCCCTAACAGTGTGGTTTTAGAGGTAAAGAGGCAAAATCAGTTGTTTCCTTACAGTTGTCCCTTCCTCCCATTGGTGGATAACTAGAGTTTTGTGATGCAAATTTTACCTTTTAAACTTAAAACTTGGTTTATTGATGAAGTGTGAGTGCCTCTAGGTGAGAAAATACTTAGAAGTCAAATGAACTCTATCTGATATGAATGAAGGATCTGAGAAAAGAGGAAGGGGACACAGAACGACCCTGTTGTCTCAGAAGAGCAGCTTCTCTCACTTTCTCATGCATTAACATTTTGCATTCCCCCAATTAATAATGAGTTATGTTTGATTCATTAAGTGCTCCATGAGGAAGTGACCATTGAGAATATTAGTTCATTCTTTTCACAGAGACAGAAACTGTAACTCCAAAGAGTTGAGTGCATTTGTCCAAGGTCACCTCTTTATGGCACCAGATAGCCTCCCTTATCATCTCACTAAGCTGAGCATCTTCCACTAGGTAACTTGTACCTTAAAGTCCACCCTCCTCCTCAAACTCTTTCCCAATCAAGGAAGCCTCCAGGTTCACTCTTTTTTCTCTGCCCAAGTTGGTAGTGAGCTCTACTGCTTTTGATTTTAAGCTCTATAGATTTTAAACTTTTCTTAGATATGTGTAGTTAATATCTTTTAAATATGTTATTAATTTCATATCCTTAATCAAATTTGTTGGTTACTGTTACATGTTACAAGTTCTTTTACATTTTGATCATGTTGACTTTAATGACTAATCCCTCTAAGGAGGGTACATTGTACTTTGTGTGAACTCCCAACCAAAAGTATAATTCATTAATGTATTAATCACTTTTTTAGTTCTGCCTACACAATAGCATATGTAAAAGTTGAGGGTGTGTGTATATGTGTGTGTGTGTGTGTGTATAAAGCTAGATAAATATGCAGGTTTGCAAAATTGGTGACTTTAATAGAAATAGATAAACATAAATGGAAAGTTGGGTTTTCACAGAAGCTGAATTTTATTTTAGACATGTTGGTTTTGACATGATAGTAAGAAGAAATTACAACTATCTGGAAGGAAATATATTTAAAGGAAGACTAGGACATAGGAGATTGGCTATGAGCCGAAACTACAGTTTGAAACCCATTTGCTAGTGGTGTCGTTATTTTACAAAATACAGTATGAAGAAGTAAAACTATAGACAGCTGAAGTGATTTATGAACAGTAACTATTTTTAATCATTCATGGAGTATTTATGGATGAACTCGCTGGCGTGGAATATGTTGACGCTGCTATTGAAATGCCAAAAACCTGAGAACTATTTGAAGAAGAACAGGGACATGTGGAAAAGAATGCAGACAAGTGAAATAGAAGCAAATGCAAGGGCAGGGACACAATAATAATAATAGTAATAAAGCAATTACAAGCGATGGATCAACAAGTACAAAATGGCATAGTACAATTATATTCTGAGGGGACAGAAGAGGGTGAATGGAGGGAGGGAGGTTAATTGGAAAAGGCTTCCCCAGGGTAACGAGAGCTAAACAAGGTCTGAAGGAAGTGATAGGTCTGAATTGGTACAGAGGAGCAGGCAGGGAATTCAGGATGGAGGGAAGGGCCTAACCAGGAGATGACGGAATAAATCAAGCCAGGTGGAGAGAATAACAAATGGGCCATTTTGCCTCCAGTGGAGAGACTAGGTGAAAACTCTCAAGACATCCTTCTAGAAAGGTCTGAAAGGGGAGGGACATGGATGTAGTGGGGGATGGGAGTTTATAAAGAACCTCGAATGCCAATAATGCACTTTGAAAGGTACAGACATTTTAATGTAATTTTGTTACATGACTTAGTGTTCAAAATGTAGCTATTAATGAGTTTCTAGGGTACAGCCTCCTGTTGTCCAAATTACATGGAAATATGTGTCCGTATTCCCTGCCCCCTCGCTGTTTGGATCCCCTTTTTTGTCGAACCGTACCAAGAGAATAGAGAGTGCCTGACAGATACTTGTTCTTGGCTAAAATTCTGTATCGTGCTCTGAAATATTATTCTTCCTAGCAAATGTTAACAGTTGCTAATGTCATTCAAAATAGTTGAGGAAAAATATGTTTGTGAAACATACAGCTTTTACTGTCAAATTATTTCCTGAGTGAAAGGAAAATACTGTAGTGCTCTGCTATTTATTGAATGGGAATCCTTTAATGTTGTCAAGGATTTCATCAAGCTGATGCCTTAAATAAGCAGGAAATCATGTGCCCTCTGTTTCAATGTCTGTTTCCTCATGATGAGGCAGCCACCCCACTCAGCTGTCCAGATGGGACTACCACCCATCACAGTCCTCTCAGATAGGATAACCAGAGCATAACTACTGTGGAGCAATGCAATTATGAATTTCTGGAGGGGGAAAAAGAAGAGATAAGTGCAGGGAAGTCAGCTAACGTGGTACATGGGTGGTTCCAGGCAGCAAAAGGGTTAATCAGATTTTCATTTTAGATAGTCGCCTTAGTAACAATCAGAGAGCCCAGGCTGTATCTTTTCCATTTGTAGGGAATGTTTAGATTTACAGAGTAGCTTAGCTTATTATATACCTGCCTTGATTGTTGGATAAGGCTTGTGATTAAAAACAGAATAAGATTCATTCTTATAATATTGTAAAGAAGAGCAAAACATTAAAAATGATGTCACCGGTGGTCTAGGGTTCTGGGAAATTACTGATATCGGAACTCTAGGGGCAACGGGGTTCCCTGAAAAGTTAAAATAACGAAGGTCAGCATCTTTTGCTTAAACTTTTAGTGAAAACAAGTCAGGGTTCTCCATTTTTAAGGGTGAATCCAAATCCAGCAGATAACATTGGCGAACAATGCTCTGAGAAACTGGGCATCCACCTCATTGTTCATGCCAAATTGCATTAAGCTCTCAGAGACGTATTTGTTTTTGTTGCGGATTAAGTGCTATGTGGCCCTTAGGTCAGGAAGTGGGGAAAAAAAAAATATATATATATATATATACTCACACACATACATACATACATACACACACACATACCTGTAACGTGTTTGAAAGTGCTTATTTTCAGAATGTCTGGAAGAGTGGACCAGTAACTCTAAAATGTAAGGTCCTTAATTTATTCACTGGCCAAACAGCAGGGAAACAAACTCGACACACTGCTCTTCACATGGCCTCAAACCTCACCTAGAGAGACAGATTTCCTAAGGGCAGAGAAAACCATTCAGTCTGTTTGCCAAGACCCAGTCTGTCTGGGGCAGCTGTTGCCAATTAGTGACAAGTGATACGTAGTGAGGCCATGATGCATACATGGAGCTTCCAGAGTTCAGCAGCTTCAGAGATTACTCTGTGAAACAAGAAGAACACAGTTCCGAGGAGTGTGGTTCATTTCTGTTCCATGGTAGTAACTTGGGAACCAGTGAGCCTCCTCAGAACATTTCAAAAGTCAGTATGTCAGGCTCCAGCAGCCACCGAGTTTATACATTATTTAAGGGCAGCTTCTGACTGACTTCTGCTTATTATATTAACTTAAAAATGCTCAGAGTTCCACCTTTGCCATTCAGCAAGTCTCCGATATTTAGCCAAGAGAGCGACTGGAGAGATTTTAGAACAAAATGAACAAACAACAAAAACTTGGAAGATTTAAAGACTGCTTGGCTGGGGAGGCAGGGGGAAGAAGGTGTGGTAGAGTGGGGAAGGCTGAGTCATGGCGTCATGGCAGGTCTATCAATGCCTTAGCGATCAGCCATGCCGTTAAGACCAGTGAATTCACTCAGTTTTTTTGGTGAAAGCTGCTTCACCGAATTGAAGGAAGCATGTGTGTGTGTCTTTTTCATGGTGGAAGAGAACAGAGGGTCATTTTGGAGCATGGAGAAATTTGTGAGGTTGGGCACTTGTACCTCAAATGGAGACCCATTGTTGAGAAGTTGATGTGGCTGAAAAAGCACCAAGGTTTAAGGTGCGGGGGGGGGAATGACTTCAGAAGCTGGGAGGCAGGAACCGAGAAGGAAGAAGGCAGAAGAAGACAAATCATATTAAAATTTTTCCCGTGGCCAGAAAAGATAAGGAAATATCCTGCCTCCCTTTCTGTCCTTCCTCTAACAAATGACCCTTATTCCTGGACACAGGAATTTATACCTAATGTGTAGCTAGATGAAGAGCTAAATAACCTTCTTGTAATCTAACCTTGAAACTTTACCGTTTGCAATATTGGGTCTTTGCCAGTCCTTTGCTCATTTTGAGTAAGATATAGATTCTTTTTGAAGGAAAAAAAAATTCAATAGGTTCAAGGTTTTCCAGAGATTTGCAGGCTACCGTTTGAAAAACACTAAGTTAAGGAAATTAAAATATTCTATTTACTATATTTCATATGTAAATCTTGACTATAAAAGACATGATTTGCCATCATGCAAGGTGAAAGTATATTTGTTTTCATGTTTGTTGTGTTGGGATCAAAATGAAAACATCACATTGAAAAAAAATGCCCATAAATATCCAAGACCCCAGAAGGACTGTAGCCTCTAGGTTGAGAAACACTGGTGAAGGTGAAAAATGTATTTTGAGTTCTAAATGGTGCATTTTTCAAATGAACTTTCAGAGTCCATTTATAACTAGGACTCCCTGTATTTAATCATTTCACACTAATTTTTTCCTGGTTAGAATAAAGAACGTCTCCAGCACAGTCATCTAACATTTCCAACATAATAATGTCATTCCAACAATACTGAAAAATAAAACAAGATCGTTGACAGAAAAACAAGCTATAAATATTTGGTTAGAGTATGGAAGAATTTTAAAAATGTTTAATAATATATTGAGACTTGGCTCTTTATTAGAAAGTCTGTGAACTTTCCTGTCTCCTATGCGCTCCCTCTACAGGGTCACTATATGTTCCAATTGTCTGTGCATCTGTAACATTTTAGCACGTGAACCAGGATGGAGTCAAAAAGACAGATGTTCCAAAAAGTTGAAATGAAGGAGGTAATTTTCATTCCTAGGGAAATAGTGGAACATTGAAGAAAGATCGTTGTCTTCTTCTAAATTCATGGGGAAACCTGTACCGTCACTCACTTATGTGGGCAGAATTGCCATCCATCACCATCTCAGAACTCCTTTGTCAGTATCCAAGCCACTTTTGCTGTCACTTCTCTTAATTATTCAGCCAAGCCACTGATCGCCTTGGGACGTTTTTATCCCGACCCTCCCGCTCAATCTGTGAACCTTTTCTTCTCCATGATACAAAATTAAAAATCTTGCAGATATTTCCAAAATGACTGCTCTTGTGTGAACTTTAGGATGGTCAGGATTGCCATCATGCAAGGAGGTCATCAGTACATACCTGTGGATTGTTGGTTTGAATGAAATAGGGTTAAACTGAAGTCAGTCCTACTTTTCAGAAGTAGTCCCCCTTACCCTCAGTTTTCTTTCCATGGTTTTAGTTACCCACAATCAACTGAGGGTCACAAGCAGATGAAACTCTTTCCAACGTAATGTCAGAGGGTCAGTAATAGCCTAAATGCTACATGACAGGGCTTGGGTCACTCCCCTCACTTCGTCTCATCACATGGGCGTTTTGTCCTCTTACACCATCGAAGGGCCAGTGCAGTACACTAAGCTATTTTGAGAGAAAGCACACATTCACATAACTTTTAGTACAGTACTGTTTATAGTTCTATTTTATCATTCATTATTGTTATTGATCTCTTACTGTGTCTAATTTATTAATTAAACTTTATTATAAGTATGTACATGGGGGAAAGAAACATATATAGGGTTCAATACTATCCTCAGTTTCAGGCATTCAGTGGAGGTCTTGGAATGTATCCCTTAAGGATAAGAGAGGGGAGGAGCTGACTACTGTATTTAGTTAAAAGCAATGCACAGACCAAAATTATGCAAATGAAATTGCATAATTAATTTGAGATTTCCCACTGGTTGTTCACTTGCCCGCACAGGCAAATGATGACTGAGGTCAGTAATGATGTTACCCTCCTCCGCAGTGTTCTATGTGAGCAAAGTAAACCTTGTTGGAAAGAGAGGAGGGGAGTGGGTAGGGAAGGAGTAGAAAAGGGAAGAGTAAGGAAGGAATGAGGAACCAAAAGAGCCCTGGAGAAGATGATTATAGGCAGCATGGATAATTATTATTGGAGTAAATACCAAAACATTGTAAATCTAAAGCTGATGAATTTTAAGTATATAAGAACTTTGGATAAAGAAAATAATAAATATGATGCTAAGAAAAATCAGTGAAAAAATGACTTTGAAAAAGAATGTTGAATGGTTTCTCTGAATTTTGATGGAAAGGAGGGTCAAGACAACTAAAAGATGGAAGGAGCTCCAGGTAGCTTTGGTGGACATCTGTTTTGTCTCACTGATGAACAATCCGTGCTCTCAAAGGCATCCTTGACCTCTGACCTTGTGCGTAGACTAGGTCCCCATAGAGTCCCTCAATTTTGAGGCTTACCCACACTCTTGTTAAGATTTGGGTATTCAGTTTAAGGCTCTGTTAAGAGGAATGTGGAACACTTGGCTAACTTCCAGAGCAGAGCAGTAAAAATAGTACCGTGAGAAAAGATTAGGGTTCCAGAATATTGAATCATCTTGCCCAAAAAATAGAAGGCTAATACATGACATAAGTGCCTTTCAAGGTTGAAGAGATGCTATCCTTCAATTGAAATTCCATCTTCATTTTGGAAAACTGAAAATGAGTGATTTTGCATTACAACTGGACATGTTCAGGTTAGGCCTTAGGGTTAGACTTTTGGAACTTAGTAGTTTGCCAAAAAACAAAATTCCCCACTTGTCATTAATTACTTCCTACACACCTTTTAGTTATTTCACTCATTTTTATTAGCCAATGACAGATTGTTATATTTTTCCAAACAATTCCAGGGGCATGCATTAGTTTATTAAATTATATCAGAAGTCCAAGTTGTCACCTTATTATTATTATTCCTGTTTCTAAGTTTGAATACTTCAAATGTAAGCCCTCCGAAGTGCTTGCTCCCTGTTTTGAAATACTCTTGCATTTCTTTGATTTTAACTTGTTCATGTGGAATTTCCTAAGAGGGATTTTTAAAGCAACACTGGTTCATTAGTTATTTTCTCAAGTTTGTAAATTGCATGCGAAAAACTTTCACTAAGAATCACCCCTCCTTAAAATCTTAGTCATATTTTGTCTTCTGCAACAGCATACCTAAAATAGCTGAGAAATTCTGATGCCTTTTCTTTGTTTACCGATTTTAAGATCATTATGCATACTCTAATGCATAATTATAATTATGCATTCATGATGTTACTTGTGCTGGCTTAACTCAGAAATAGTGTGAAGCAGCTAATCTCGAAGCTACAGGCTGTTTCCCATCACTTAGATTCTGATCAGAGCTGTTTGTTGAGTCTTATTGGAACGCAGACTCTATGTGCACCAGTCCCACGGCTGGACCCTTCGTTTTATCATTAGTTTCACTCCCTGCCCTTTCTTTTTCTCTCCAAATCTGTGCTTTTAAGACAGGAAAACTACAAGATAATTTGGTTTTGTCACATATGTGTAGTCTATTCACAGGAATTAAATGAGAGGAATCTCTAAAATTATCCATTTTATTTATAATCCACATTTTGGTATTATATGTCATAAAAACAGACATAGTGCCATTTCTCATACTTGAGATTTTACTATCAACTGGCTTTATCATTGAGTTTACTTCGGTGTCGTTTAAACTGGTCTAGTGCAAAACTACCAACCTTCCTTCCATATGTTATAGAATAGTGTGACTTTGGCCAAAAATGAAGTTGGTCTGTGTATCTTACACGTTGTGCCCTTATCACTGATTGCAAAGTATTCATGCCTGCATATGGTAGAAATGATGCTATCTACAACACTGTGAAGGATAATAACACTAAAAAAAAAAAACCACCTAGATTCTTGGTTATTAGAAACTGAAATTTGGATTAGTCTGTAATAGCACAACATGAAAATATACACTCAAGCTATGTCTTACTGGGGTGTGTAGTTTCAAGAGACATGGAAGACAGAGCCGTAAATAAGGTATTTTGTCTGCATAAGGCTGGGGGGCAGAGCAAACTGTACTTGCGTTTGTAGTTTAACCTTTCCTTTCTTGCAGACTTGAATTAGGGAAAATCATAATTTGTGAATCAGTAACCTTATTGTGTGATTCTCAGATGTTATGGGAGTGGAGCCTCACCAAAGAGTATGCGTGGAAGTATGTGTATTTGTTGAAGGGACTCTGTGTCTGTTTTAAGGGATGAGGAACCATTGTGTCATTTCTCTAATGTATTTACAGACATTGTGCTTACTTAAATTTCTTAATATTAAAGGACACAATGAATCTGTTTTTGACCTCATGTAAGGAGAGCATAGATTTTAAAAGGCTGTGTAACACTGGACAAGTCCATTCACGAGTTCCTTCCAATTGAAGTATATGAAGTCCTAGAACCAGAATGTGCTCTACGAGTCTGAGAGTCCTGGTCTTTTCCTTTATTAATGAAGGCACTGGCTCAGGGGAGTAATGTATTTTGACCAAGATAATCCGGCCACTTGGAGACAAAACTTAAATCAAATGTAAATTTAGTGAATTCACAGGTCATTTTAGAACATGTATGTAACTGGCATGTGCTATAGCATGAAACAGAAATTACGCAGGAAAAGTCGTAGACTTCGTAATCATGGGAGATTTTGCTTTGTGTTTAATTTGGTTTGGTTGTCTTTGACAGATGAGACAACATATTTAAAATTTGAACTAAGCACTTTAAATTATGGTAGTTACATTTAAGACTTTGTTCCAGTGCGTGGTATGAGAGAAAATAACACTATTTAAAATTTTTGAGCTAGCTCAGAAATTCCCAATTTAGAGTCCAAGGCAGAGGAATGGCATAATTAAGAGCTCAATGTCCAGAGCCTTCTCAAATTATTTCCCAGATGCCCTACAAGCAAATTTTTAGATCTCGTAGGCACTAGTAAAAATGGTAGGTAGAAAATTCAGAATAATTTCAACAGAATAAATTATTTTATAAGCAATATGTAGAGCTTTTCATTATACAAGGTTAGATTTTATTCAAGTAACCTTAAGTCACCATTAAAATCTTTTCATTGTGCTATTAGTGGTATGATTGTCTCACCACTAGCCAATTTACTGAGTAGTTAAGAAGTAAAAAGATTGGTTAAAATAGTAAAATCTCTTACATATGTGTAGTATCCTATATTAATCATTCTGTTGTGTCTGGACAGATAAAATTAAATTAAATAGGCATAAGGCTTTTCATACCTATTTAGCTATTTCTTGAGTTTTTCTCCATTTCTCTAAATCAGTATACCTAATAATTATAAATGAACACTTACTATTTGCCAGGTATCAGTGTAAATGACTTATAAGTATTAATTTATCTCACATCACATCAGCCCCACGAGGTGTTATTATTTTCATTTTACGGATGAAGTAAGTGATACACAGAGAAGTTGAGTTTACTGACCGAGATGACACCATAGATGAGTAGCAAAGGTTGAATTTAAACTTAAGCAGTCTGACTCTAGAACCCATGCTGTTAGCCACTATGTTAACTGCCTGTCTGTTGAGTCTGTAGTATATGAATTGAGGTTCCTGCTCCTTTTCCTCATGGCGCTTATCACATTGAAGAAAAATACCATATGCCATGAATAATATTTGAATTACAAGTGAACTCTAGTTTCAGACCCACTGATTCAAAAGAACTACCTTTTTTCCAACTCTCCTCTATTTCTACCCAACGGTTTTTACTGAAGATCCTCTTAAACTTCCCAGTTTGACTTTGAACTTCTGTTGGCAGGCAGAACTGCTGTGATTATGTTTCGGTTCAGTCTACCTGTGAGCCAGCCCAGTTTAAGCTGGGGAACATGCTAACTAAACCCAAACAGAGATATTTCTTTATGTGGAGACTACCCCCCCCCCCCACCCCCAGGCCCCAATCAGGGAGCCAGGACTATACAAGGCAGTTCAAGTTCCTTAAGTGGGTGCATCTAGAGATTCTGAAGAGTGGAATCGACCAGTCAGGCATGAAGGCCTGGCTAGACTGCCTTGTAGCCCAGAGTGTGCATTGATGCCTCTCTGTGAAGTACTGTGTTGAGGCTCTATTCTGTTGACCAGGTGAATAGCAAGAAAATCTATTCTTCGTTTGTTCTTGTGTGATCAGTGCTGAACTGAGTGGATTTTAGCCTGAAGACACTTCAGATCTCATCATGAATTCTGCTTATGATTGGAAATGTTTATATAGGCTATTTTTTATCCATTGTTAAGGTATAAACATTTCTACAGGTATAAAAATGCCTGTAGTCACAAAAATAAAAATCTTAAAAATATTACCTATTCCCCAATATTTTTAATATCATGAACTAGGCAATGTTTCGTTTTGTTCCTCTTATACCCACTTGATGCCCAATACTGATATTTAGTGTCTCAGCTAGACTTATAAGACCCAAAACTGTGCACATGTGAGAAATAATTCACTACAAACCTATAAATTTCACAGCTTGGAAAACCCTGAAGGTTATTAATGAGGCACCAAGCAATTAGCCTATACAAAGTACGGCTAGGAATCATGCATAATGTAAAACAGAAACTGCTAACCACTGACTCATGAAGATCATTTAAGCTAGTTTTCATGGACATGAAGAATTGATATTTAACGCAATTTCTAAGAAGATTCTTATTGCTTTAACGCCGTGGAAAGAATTTTGTTTCTTACAGATTTGCAAAGAGAAAAATAGAAAACAGTTCCTGGTTAAGGCAGTTTCCAGCAATGTAAATTTGAACAAGTTGTTTAATATTTTAGAATCTCAGTTTTTACCTGTGCAAAACGGACATAACAGTGGAATTGTGAAAATCAATTCAAAAAGTAAGGCAGCTCCTAGAGTTTTAGCACATAGTTAATACTTAATGAAATATAAATCATGTAACAGGGTAATGTGTCATTCTTCCACCCAGCCAAAATTCTTGTTTTACTGGGAATTCTGCATTTCGATGGAAACAAATTTCCTTAGGAGTATTAGAAACATAAGCCAAACACTGCATAGAATAACATCCCTGTTACTGCTTTCAGCTCATTACAGACATTAACTCATTTAATCCTCACAATAATCGTACGGCATAAATACTTGCATTATACTTTAGAGATGAAGAAACAGAGTAGTTAAGTAACTTGCCCTAGGTCGTACAGCTCCTGGATGGAAACGTGATGCAGGCTTTGTCAGCTTGGCACCAAAGTACAAGTTTTAAAATTTGACTATCAATAAAACATTTTAAGTGTGATAATGCCTACCTACACCCTTAAGATAACATATATACATAATTTATCTTGGCTACATTTCATAAAATATTTCTATTTTTGAAATGTTTTTTCAATATATTTTGATATACTTTAGTAGCAATATTAATTAAATGGATATATAGTAAACTGATGTTGCTAGAAGTTGAAGTGTATGGCTTAAACCCTTCTATAAATATGAAAGATTTATTGCTGGGTTTTAGATGTAACTACTAAAAACATAAGTTCTATTTTATAGATTTTCAATGGATATTGGAGAAAGCCTTAGTATTTTTAACTTCAGAATCATAGTGTAATCCTAAGTTGGCACAAAGATCCCTTAAGATGAGTCTATTAGCCACTTCTCATCTATTCTATGCTGTCATTTGGTCATGGACCATCAAATATGCATTGAGATTTCTGAATGTATCTGTCATATACTTGACATATCATGAGCTTGATTATAAATATTTGTTTAAATTATCTATGCCTATGTCATTTAGGCATTTTTATTATCAGTACATTGTGAACATCTAGAGGACATATAGCTCATCTTTCATCATTTTATTCTTTAAGAGTTTTATATTTAGTAGATATTTAATACAGCTTTATTGAATGAATAACCTAATTTCTAGTAAAGTAAAAATTGATTATTTTAAAAGCAGAATAACCTCTATAAGTCTCTCAAAATAGAAAGGCATAGAGTTACCCAAAAATAATGGTGATCTTCATTACTAATTAGAATGTTTATACATAAATTTATATTATTTATGTGGCAAAAGCCGTATCTGGACAATGTAAACCAACTTGGTCCAACTTTTAATATCAGACACGTGGAGCCACATGCAGAATTTAACCCCTGGTATTTGCACTTAGTCATTAAGTTTTTATAGATGCATTATTTTGTCCTGTTAACGTTATTTAAATATTCTTTCTAGGGGTGCCTGGGTGGTTCAGTCGTTTAAGCATCCAACTCTTGGTTTCAGTTCAGGTCATGACCTTGGGGTCCTGGGATCAAACACTGCATTGGGCTCCCTGCTCAGAGGGGAGTCTGCCCGAGGATTCTCTCCCTATCCCTCTCCCAACCCTGCTGCCCTGCTCTCTCTCTCTCTCTCTCTCTCAAATAAATAATAAATCTTTAAAAAATATTCTTTCTAACATACGCATCAACGCTTTTATTCATGTTTCTATTCCTTTTGTGAAGAATGCGTTTTGAGAATTTTGTCCAGGGGTGGTATTAATAAAGTTTTATCTCACTTGGTTCTGATTCCAGAGCACGCACCTTTAGTCGCGCCACACCCACAGGCATATTGAACAAAGGCCCCCCTGCACTGGGAGCGCATAGAGGTGAACCTGCTTCATTGGTCAGAGTCGTCTTCTGCTTGTTTTTCTCCAAGGAAAGCAAGGCAGTCCCCCCAACCCAACCCTGAAGGGAAGACCACACCCGGTGACTGGGCCCTTGACTTTTATTCCCTGCAAAGACAGAATTAGTAGAGTCCTTCTACATCTGTTGATTTGGAAAAAAAAATATTGAAAACTAATATCATGGTCAGAGTCTTGCTTTAGATACTTAATTTAAGTGTTTGCAGTAGTGTCATTATTAGAATGTCTCACAGATTAGATAAGCTTTGTTCCACTCATCTGTCTGTAGCGCCGCCACACTTTTGCCAGCTAGACTGCCAAGCTTTGAAGCTTTGGCACCCAACTTTCAATAACTTGTGTCATGAAAATCTGCTTTCCCAAAAGCTGCTATATTTATCACCGCACCTACTTGTATGGTTTAACAATGCCATCGTTTTTCTTTTTCTTCTTTGGAAGGAGATGCCCTTCAGTTTCAAATATCAAGTATATTTCAAGTTCAAAATATAGGGGAGTTCTTAATCATGTATAGTTACAGATGAAAATAAAGGTACGCATCATGAAACCAGAACATGTAATGTTTTGGCAGGAAAAGGGAAAAAAAAACCCAAAAACCTTTTACATTTGGTTTTAAAATTGACTATATTGTTAATATCCAGATTGCCCTTTTTTCTTTGGAGGGAAAGGGCTGATGTTAAGATTGGCTCAAATGGTAATAAGGAGACAGTTTAAAAGGTATCCAAAAGGTTCATTACATATTGCAGTGGATTAATTCATGAGGGACAGACCTATCTCAGTATCGAAGGATGACTTTGTGCAGGATAGAGCTTTTTCTTTCTTCCACAGAATGCCTTTGGGGTAAATCTCAAAAAGAGACTGCTGAATAGAATTGACCACTATTTTTTTTAATGTGTAAATAGGTCATCGATAGTTGAATGTGTTTATGTACATTTGTTACCCGCTCTGTGTAATTCTTCATACTAACATTTTTATTTTGACCACACCACTTTCTCTGACCCTACCTATTTTCCTTGTATTAATATTCCGAGGCAAAGTAAATTGGATGGCTTTATTTACTGTTTGAGCAATAAATAATAATAATAATAAAATAAAATAGTAGCCTTTCCTCAAGTAAGTGTAAGCCCGGTGTGTTGAATTTTCATATATATCTTCTTCACACTCAAGATTTGAGTTCAGACTTGACAACAGTTCTGTGGTAGAAAGCCTCATGATGTTATTGTCAAGCTGTAAGGACACTGGAGATCATCTTACAAAGGAGAAACATGAGACCAAGAGAGGTTAAATGATTGGCCCCAGGTCCTTCAACTGGGATCATGGCTTTCCGGGTCCCTAAACCCTGCCACAGGTTTATATGAGGAAGGATATTCAAGAACAATTTACTTTTCCCTTCCCAAGCCTTCGGTGCTGACACTCTTTTGCACATTGCACTAGGTGCAAGCCCAGAAATTCTGCCAGGAGCAAAACAACACTCCTTAAACACTCTGTGACTTTCAGAACTGTATAAAATAAAAGGTTGAAGTTAATGGTTGCCAGCTTGCAGGGAGTAGTTCCTCTTCGGAGCCAAATATATGTGGAGAACAGATGAGACTGTGGGAGTGAGTTGGCAAAAGGGAAAGAGAAATGAATCTATTCTTTTTTTGAAACTGAAAGTATAATAAATATCTGGATAATTTGGATGTTTATTATTCACTTAGAGACTCTCCCATTTAAAAAATGAAATATCTGTATCTTTAGTGTGAGTATTCTTAAATAATTTTATATTCTTTTCCTAACTATCATGAAATAATCTTTTTTTTTGGAAGTAAAGAGATTATTTTAATGACCTGGATATATGGAACTATTTGTGTTCACATTCTTAAAAGATCATTATTTCTTACACTGAAATTCCTATATTGAAGCAGTGACTCATGTTGTGATAATGGGTTTCCATAATTTTGAGAACTAAAAGCAAATATACCTCAGAGGTAATGATTATTTAAATTTTTGGTTCATAGAGATAAAACTGTCTTTGACATAAGGAGTATGGATATAGGAGCCAAGAATTCTATCATTTTATTTCACACTCATTTTGTTTTTGAAAAGTCTCTTATCGTGTTTGAGATCCCACATACCACAGTGATCTTAAAAACGCTTGTTAGCAGAAGCTCTCTGGGATTTCACTCTCATGCTATCCTTAAGGGATATTTTGTAGAACTGTGCTCAAGAGAAACACTATTCTAATGAAACCTTCCTGGGATTTTCATTCATAAATCTGTTCTGTGCCTAACGGTATAGTGTAGTGGTCTTTGTTAGAGCACATTACTGATACCTTTCCAATTTAGACTTCTCACATTTTTTTCTAATTTAAGTCTATTCTTAATTTATTTGAACTTGAGTTTGAAAATGTGTCTAGCACATCATTTTTTTTCAAGCAATGGAAATTTTTTTTAAATATTTTTTTTTATTTTTCACTTATTTGATAGACAGAGATCACAAGTAGGCAGAGAAGCAGGCAGAGAGAGAGGAGGAAGCAGGCTCCCCGTGGAGCAGAGAGCCCGATGCGGGTCTCGATCCCAGGACCCTGGGATCGTGACCTGAGCCGAAGGCAGAGGCTTCAACCCACTGAGCCACCCAGGCGCCCCTCAAGCAATGGAAATTTGATAATCTTTTACTAAGTTGAATTTTGTTGCTTCTTTAAGAATTATTGTAGGTAAAATACTTGGTATCAGTTGGGAAATTCCTGAAGTTACTTCTTCATTTAAAAAAAAAAAATTTAAAGTTTTTATTCATTTAAGTAATCTGTACACCCAGTATGGGGCTCAAACTCAGACCCCAAGATCAAGAGTTTCATGCTCTTCCAACTGAACCAGCCAGGAACCCTGGAAGTTACTTCTTTAAATCTGTTTGCACACCTCTGTTTTTCTGTCTCTCTGTTTCTCTCTCTCTCTCTCTCTCTCATTTTTAGACACAATAAGCAAAAGGAAGATGTCAACTCTCACCCAAGGCATATCCCAATGTAGTTCAGTGGCCATTTCATTCATTTTTAAATGTAAACAAATAACTTTAATAGAAACACATGATACACCTAGTCATGTCCGAATGATGTCTGGCATTCATTAGACATGGAGAATATTTAGGTGTTATTGCTAAGAACCTGTTTTTATATCACCACACAGATAATCTTGACCCTGCAAGACCACATGGAATAGAGTTACTCTGTTTCTGTAATTTAAAGTGATCTTCTATTTTTTGAAAGAAAAAAAATCTCGGCTTCTGTAGCATCAAGCTCAAATATTTCGCATGGTGTCCTATATAACTTTTTAAAGGATATTTACTAAAAAAAACATTGTTATTAGGTGGAAAGCATCATACTAAATGATTTCTCTCTCTCTCTCTTTTTTTTAGATTTTAATTGTTGATTTTTTAAAAGTATGCTCTCAACCCAGTGTGAGGCTCAAACTCACAACCCTGTGATCAAGAGTTGGTGCTCCACCAACTGAGCCTGCCAGGCACCCCCATACTAAAAGTTTTATAGTTCCTGACAAATCAGTAATGTTGAGACTATGTGCCATGCACAGGATTACTGAAAACACAATTGTGTAGGGCCTAAAGTTATATTACTCGACATTTCTCCCCACTCTTGGTAGTCCAAGATTTTAAGTTATTATGCCCCCTTAGGATAGGCTGTTGGTAAAGGGAATTTCTAAATTCAAGTTCACTGTCACTAGAGACTTCACAGAGTTAAAGGGAGAGTGATACAATGTTTTTGTGACTACCAGATTGTGTTTGAATTCAATTCCAGTGTGGAGAACTGCTTGGATATTAACCGAAACTTTTATGGTGTAGTAAAGTATAAGGTCAAATCACATACAGTACCATTTTTTCATTTAGATGTAGACAATAATTCAGTTGGAGGAGATTGGCCATTTTTCTGGTTCTAACTATATAAATCTAATGTCCACAATAATTTGGAAAATTTTCTATGCCTACTATCAAATATGTTTTTATAGCTGAGAGAATAGGAACAGCGATGAATTGTTAAAACAGCTATGAATTTCCACAAATAGACTTCAGCCCTCTTCACCTATTGCCCAATCAACATACTGAGAGCATTTTTATCAGCATCAAACCACATCTCATGGCATTGGCTTGAGATTTTCTAATGATATTTTGTTATATTTCCTCAACTAAAGTCAATGGAGGCCAATTTTTCCATCAAGTGACACTTCTAGCTCTTTTAAAAGGCTGCAAAGTCAGGCTCTTCTCATAGGTCAGATTTTCCTAAGACTTCTAGCTCTTCTTAAGCCTCATTTTGGAAATCCTCAACAAATATTTCCAGCAAAACTTGGAATCCCTAAGATAGCATTATGTCACTGGTTTCTTGGGTTAGAATTATCCTCTGTGCTTTACCTTTGGGCTGTCTACTTTTATCTCCATTAACCTTTTGGCTTGAGTATAAACATTTATTGAAGGCTACCTCCTTTGTCGGTCCAGTAACTCCAAAGGTTAGTGAGAAGTGGATGCTAGTTTGACCTCTTTTATCCACATTAGATGATTCTAATTATTCCTAAGAAATGACACTTTTGACCCATTTTGTCCTTGTCAAGTTTGTCTAGTTGTAGGCTGTCGAAGCATGAAACTCTGGGTTCAAACAGTGTCCAGGAGTGCACATTTTTCCAGCTTACAATGCAGAGCCTCAAAAGTGCACACTGTTTCTTTTTCTTTTTAAAACATGCCAGTTTAACTGAAACTCAGGGCTCCTGTTATGTACCTTGAATTGATTTATTCCTGAAAGAGACTGCATAGATATGAAGTGTAAACTTTAACCTGTAAAACCCTATGGGCTATTGAATACAGAAAAAAAAAAAGAAGAAAACCTTTGCATAAGTGAGGATAAGCTAGGTTTTGCTGAGGTTGCAAGCAGCTCTACTACCACAGTGACTTTGTACATAAAGAAAGAAGTTTCTTTCCTTATCATGCTACGTGACCATTGTGATTCCCGGGGCTTCCTCCTTACATGCTTCCACGATCACTTCAGCAAAAGCAAGGCATGATGGTGAGTCCATTGGCTCTTATGGCTTCTCTGTGGAAGTGACAGAGCCATCTCTTGTTCAGTTTCATTGGTCCAGCGAAGTCATATGGCCACCCCTCACTTCAAAAGAGATCTGGAAAGTAGAGAGCTGGAAACAGCTGATCAATAGCCCTGGTGACTACCATCAGGTTTAAATTGGAAACTTAAGAGCTTCCTGACTTTTATGTGCATAACTACAAACGTGACCAACACCTGAGAAATAGGAAGGATTCAGTAAATGATTTGGGGCATTTTTAATTTGCTTATTTATGTAGCTATTCAGCAAGAGTTTGACGTGCAAACATCATGCAGGTTGCTTTAGATGAGTTTCCTTAAGATAACAATGATTTGGCAGATGTGCATTCTGAAATTCAGGCCATTCGAGTTGAAGTGGTTTTCCGGTCACAGAGCCAGCCCATAGCACATAGTAGGATTCAGGCTGAGGCCATCTGACTCCAAGAACGGTAATGTCCTTTTGGTTCCATCCCAACTGTAAGGTCAATGGTGAATCATGAAATATTTTGAATACTCAATTGTAGAAGTGGACATTATAATCACCACTGTGTATATTTTCGTACTTGAAGACAAGAACAGTAAGCATATCTAATGACTGTGGAATGACAATGTAGATTTGATGTTATTCTATCAAAGAAGAAGATGTTTCACGCTTTTGAGTACTTTTGATAAGGAACTTTAAGTCTTTTTTTCTTTTTGACTGTAAGTTGGTAAGCCCAAATGCCTTTTATATTAGTTTTCTATTGCTGCTCAAGCAAATTACTAAAAATTTAATGGTTTAAAATAACCCAAATTATTAGTTCTATAGATCAGAAATCTAGTATATAGCTCATTAGACTAAAATCAAGATGTCAGCAGGATGCGTTCCTATCTGGAGGTTCTAGGAGAGGATACCTTTCCCACCCTTCAGCTGGTGGCAGAATTCACTTCCTTGAGGTTGCAGAACTGAGATCCCAGTTTCCAGACCCCACAGTGTTCCTTAGTTTATAGCCTCCCTACGCCATCTATAAAGGCAAAAAAGGCAGATGGAATCCTTTTCGTATGGTATCTCTTTGATCTACTGATCTGACTTTCTCTTCTATAAGAACTCATGTATTTAGATGGGGCCTATCCTGACAATCTAGGAAAATCTCACCATTTCATGGTCATAAATTTTAATCACATCTTTAAAATCCTTTTCCCCAAGTAGGGTAACATATTCACAGGTTCCAAGGAATTGGAGTATGGACACCATTAGGGGTTGTTTCTCTGTGTATCACAACTTTTATATCTACTCTTTTTCCCAACATATTGTGCCAACTGTATCCTCTGTAGGATGCTAATAAAATCTTGGCTTTACTTTCTTTATTTGTGAAATTAGGGAATTAAAGTCATTGAACTTTGAAGTTGCTTCCAGCTCTTAACAGTCTAGACTTGTATGAGTCCTTATGATAGAGACATGGGAAAGTGAACCTAATGATCAATGTGGATATTATTGTTATTTTCTATTCATGGATTTTGCTGGAGTGTAGATTTCATATAATCCTGGATAACTCCTTCTCACACTTGGTAATCTTCTTTGAAGTCAGGCAATCTCTACAAAAGTTGACTTCTTCAGAAAGAAATTGACTTACCTCCTCAAAACTGTAATAACTGGTCCCTTGAGATTTTTTATCTACTTATTATTTACTTTACAGCTTGGGTATAGCTTTCAGCAAGACCTTGCTACATTTTTGCTTTTGCTTTGTTGGTTTAGAGTAAAAGAAATTGTTTTTCCTTGTTTTTTAATAAGTCCGATTCTGCCTGTGCCCAGGTGTAATAAAGGTTTTCAAGGTTTTAAAAGGCGTGATGCCTAACTTACTACTAAGAAAAGATATTAATTAACTAGTCTAATTTGTATCATAAAATTAATTCCTTCAAATCCTAATTTGCTTATGTACTAAGTGGAGAAAATGTTAATACCTAAATCCTAGAGTTTAAAAATCAAAAAAGATAATTGAGGTGAAGAACAACATCCAACGTTTAGTGCTCAGTAGATGTAAACCACCGATATTGTTTTAACTGTAGTAGTACTAATAGGGGTGGAGGTGAACAAGTCACCTCCCATTTTGCCCAGGAATTTCCAACTTAAGCATTGAAAATCCAGCATGCTGGGAGACCCTTCAGTCCCAGGAAAACCCAGATGGTTGGTCACCCCAGGGTTAGTGGTAGCTGGAGACTGAGCTAGACATAGAAATCAGGTCCTACTTCTACCAGCTATTTGACTTAAAAGAAATTATTAATCTTTGAATTGCAGGGTTTTGTTTGCTTGTTTGTTTTGGTTTTTGGTTTTTGTTTGTTTTTTATCTGAGAATGAACATGAAGACTAAATAAGTCAGGAAAGTGTCTAAGAAAGTCCCTGCATAAGTATCATACGTAGTAGCACCATATTCTTCCTAATTAAACTGTCTACTGGTTTCCTTTGCCTAGAAATTTAAGTATGAAAGGTTTTGCCTGGTTTGAAAAGGTCCTTCAAAATATGCTTCTCTTGCCTTGCATTAATCCCAAAACAATTTACACATGACTTCATACTCCTTATCATGCTACTTTTTGCATTATATTAAACTTTTTCTTACGTATCTGTATCTTTCACCAAAAAAAATGTCCTCATATTCCAAGCACCAACAGAGGACCACGATGGAGGTGGTTTGTATGTTCATAAATGAACAGAAGATTACAGTATCAACAAAATCAATTGATTTGCTTTACACTAAAAGAGTCCCTAAAGAACTTAAGTGATCAATATCTATTTTTCATATTATCTGTGGAAAATTATAAAAGCTGATCTACTGTGTAGAAATTTTTGTGGCTCTAAGAACTATGGAGCATGAAGATTAAATAAAAGGCATGTCTTTCCCATGAAATAACAGTACAATAGAAATGGGGGAGGTGCCTGCCGTTGAATTCTGTTCTTTAAAAACGGAAGAGAGAAGGTTTTAGCAATAAGACCACGAAATCTCTTACATGCAGGTTTATCAAAATGGTGTGCTCTCTCTTGTGACTTGTTCTGCCTACTGCTCAGAGAGCTGCTGACCCTCATCTGTGGATTTACCGGTTTCTCTGGTAGTAAGAGAAGCAGGCAAATGCATAATTAAGACCTAATATTTAATTGGCTATGGGTCCTTATCATTTCAGATTGAAGAAGCTTGCTTGTCTTCAATTCTGTTTTCAAACAGAAATAAAAAGTGTCACTCAGACTAATCACCATAAAGATAACTTGATAACATTTTTGCCTGTTGTTAAAAAAAGATATAATATAAAATTACTTCTTTCCTCTGGGGCTTTCACCTAACCATCCTTAGAAGACTGTACTTTCAGGAACAATTTCTATAGTTTGTTACTAGGAAAGTTTCTCTGAACACGTAAAGCACCAGATAAATGTTTGCCAAATATTAAGATATGTAGTTGAAAAATTAAGAATTTGAAATGAATCAAAATATGAATATAAAAAAATTTGTAGGCTAGTATTTCTCACCATCTGTTTTGCCATCTCTTTTAACATTTGAAATATTTTTTCAGACTTCTTTTTTTAAAATTATTCATCATGGTTGATTTTTTTTCATTAAACAGTATGTTTTATGGTTGTTCTACATCTTATAATATAGTTCATACTTCAGGAAATGACTTAACATTCATCTTATGCCTAGTTGTCAATATGGGTTTGCAGCTAACAATAGATCCGTGTCTCAGACGCTATCATTGTTGTCATTCAGTGGGTGAAATGGGTTTTCCAGATTCCTGAGGGATTTGAAATGACCAGATTACGTGGAACCCCTCAAGTGAATACTTATTAATGCCAATTTGGTAAATTTGCGGCAGAGTCCCTAGAATGAGCTGAGATCTCTTTGGCAGGATCATATCTAGGTGAAGATTCAGTTCAGGAATTACCTGGAGACTCTTGCATTGTAGTCTGTGTTGTGGTTTTGTGATATTTGATATACAGACATGGTCTGGTGGGTGATAAAAGTCTGAATGCCGGTTCACTGTGACTCATCCGGTAACAACAGTCTTGCTAAAGCTCACTTGTCTCCTCCCCAGTTTACTTCCTGCCACGTTTAACGTAATTAAAGACAAATAATTTGGATGCGAAACAGCCTAAAAGAATGAACATTCTGAGCCTTATATTTAAAATGCACAACTGGAAATATTTTGTTAGAACTAGGGCACGAGTGTCCCTGCTTTGTGTGCTTCTCATAGTGAGGGATGTCATGCTTTAGTCGCTCTGCCTCAGAATTTATTCACGATCCCTCTTTTATAGTCTTTCTGGAGACCATGTACGGTGAATCATTAGCATTATTATTATTTCGGTTACAGTCAGACTACATATCCACACCCAGCAGAGGGGTTGGGTAGATTTCATTATTCATTCGACAGAAATTCCTACTCTAATATAAATGTTGCTCAGGATAGAGCTTTGAAATGGATCCTGATTCTTTAAATTCTTTCCTGTCTGTTTCAGGAAATAGTGAGATCCTGTTGATAGTAAAGTACAATGTGTCTAAAGTTCACTTCTAAACACTCTGCTCTTTGCAATGAAAGTCATCTGCATTCTCTTTATAAATCAGAGCCGCAAGAGATCTGTCTAATCTTGGAGATCTGATCCAGTATCATTTAGGGAAAAAAAAAATCCTTGATAATAATTCTACCATTCAGATTAAGGAAAAGCAGTAAAGCCTTACAGCTTCTGTCGTCTTAAAAAGATATGAAACAGGGGAATAAGGACTTGGATTATGGTTTGGGAGATTTAGTTGTTTGTAAGAATAAAATGATTAGTACAGTTATTACTCAAGTTTTTAATCAACGAAAGCAAATGGCATCTGTTTGTTACCCTTCTCTCCTCAGAAGACAAAGGCTCAGGTCCCAATGGTGCTGACGGCTGGTCCCAAGTGGCTGCTGGATGTGACCTGGCAAGGAGTGGAAGACAGCAAAAACAACTGCATTGTGTACAGCAAAGGTAAATGCAGGATCCTTTCTCTCTCTCTTTGCAAGTTTTGGAAGCTGAGCAAGGCAGGCCCACACCAAGTGAGCTGGAATGGGAATGCAAACTGAAATGTGACCCACTCTCTTCCTTTTTCTCTCAAGAATCTCTCTAACCTGCGTTTCCAGCGGAGTCTACTGGGCTTTTTCTGTACAGGATAAGACAGAAAGTGTTATACCATTAATGACTTAGCCCTGCACACAGTTACCTAACCCTGTATTTGAGTGGCGTGACTGGTACCTTCCTTGCTGTTAGCTTTATCGATAGCCAGTTTGAGGAGATCCCAGGTTCCTCCCTCTGAGACATTATCTACAGAAAGTAAATTCCTTTTGAAATTTAGCGATCCATGTCAAGGTGTATGCTCCAGGAGGCATTCCAGCCCCTTTCTTGAAATCACTCATGATGAGGATAGCTGAAAGGGAACACCGCAAAGACTGAGAATTCTTCCCCATGGTGATTTCTGAAGGGCAGGAGGCAAACGGGGAAAGAGGAAACCGACGGCTTGCAGAGTTTTGCCTTTGATTTGCTCAGTGTGACATCAGCCTAGACCTGTCATCTAGCTACAACCTGGCTACAAAGGAGCCGAAGGTCCATGATGGCACTCCCAGACACAGGCCCCTCTTCATGTGTGGTGTGGTTTTGGGCACTTTTCTCTATATTCAAGTTATGGGCCCCAGCTCTGTACTCTTACAGTGAAATCCCTAATAGCGTCTCTTCGTAAATATTGCAAAACCTTGGGCTTCTTCTCATGTTTAATTTCTTTTAGCTTTCTTTTTTAACCAAACAGACCTACTGAGATCAAAGATTTACTTGCACATTGAACCTAGAAACCATAAAAGCATACAAGGGAACAAGCAAATAAGCACCCCTATCAATATATTAACATATAAAACACTAATCATAACATCAAAGACTCTTAAAAACTTGCTAGAAACAATTACAACTTGTTCCTATAATCATTACAATTTGTACACTTATAAGAGGATTGCCTTTAAACTACCATGAGCCTTTGAAAGTTGAAACACCGGAAAGAGGGAATTTGCAAGCTAAAAAAACAATCTGCACACCAGGATCTGATTATATTCCTTTCCCTTCTATAATTGCTGGTCCCGGACCCACTCATTTTTTCTAACCTGAAATACCTGTGGTAAGCTGGTGGGAGCTTTTAGCGGGAAGGAAAGTGTGATTTTCCCAGGACATTGTCAATATGATCTATCAAAGCAGAAGGGAATGGTATAGCGAACTAGTTGACCAGTGCCCACAATCAGAATGCAGAAATACAAAAGAAGCCTTGGAATGTAGGATTAATTACAAGGAATAAATTTTGGTTATACAGTGTCTTATCTTGGTGATGGCAATATAATATGGAGGAACCAAGAGAAGAGCTGTTCTCTTGTCATAATCCAAAATCCATTGCATTTTTAAATCAGCCATTCTTTTGGGAGCAATGATTGTTAGATTGTTACATATAAGGAAAGAAATATGGTAAAATTCCAATTCCGTGTTCAGTGGAGTGCGTTAACTTGAACATGTTTATGTGTTTTGTATCATGGTTGGCTATATAGTAAGTCTGCAGGCAATGAATAATTTGGAGTAATTTATGGAAGGTTACTAATTAATTAACTCATAAAGCATGCATTGAGCCCAACTACATACTAGCCTATTATGTGGATACTAAGAGCTGCCATTACTAAGCCCAACTGAATCTGCTCTGTGGTACTTCTGTACCAGATTGTATGTGTTTCTCTCGTTGTTCTTCATCACGTTGTTTTACGATCATTATTATATGGGTTCAAGAAAAGAGTAAAAAAGCCAAAAGTTAGAAAAAAAGAAAAAAAGGGGAAAAGTTAGCTATTAACTTCTGGCAAAAGGGAAATAGTGAGGTTTAGCTAGTATTGCCTGCCTTTCTGATCTACTCTTTAGTTACCGAGGGCAAGAACTATGTCTTCGTTAACCTTCCTATCCTTGGTCTGGTGTGCTGCCTGTACCAAAAAAACCACTAAATAAATACTGATTGGCTGACCAGATAAACAAAGGATGAGTGGTTGTCAGAAACTGTAATAGGCATTTCACATACTCGAATGATGAGCCCTATGAATTATGGCTATTTAATGCTTCTTAACTGACAAAAGGTAATCTGATATTTTTCAAATTAAGAACTATTGGCATTGCAGTTCAAACAGCAGGGACGGCAGTAACTACTGTAGAGGCCTTATTTCATTTGATCTTCATTGAATACCTCCTATGAGGTAATTAATATATTACTCCATTTTACAAAAGGTGAAATTGAGAATTAGGTGGGTTAAGTAATTTGCCATGGTCCCATAGCTAGTAAAGGGTTGGAATGGGTTTCAAACGTGCATTTGTCTAACTTAGGGTCTGAGTTATACATATTGAATAATTTCTCCCCATATGAGGCTTTCAAACAGCTCAATGACATAGGTAGTGTGTTTTTTATTTTACATGGTTTGCCATTATGACTTAGAAAGATAGTGTGGCTGTTCTTGGTCATAGAGAGCTGATAATGGAGCCAAATTTGAATCTGGGTCAAATTTGAATCTGGATCTTAATCATTCCAAACCTTATGTCCTGTACTGTGAGACTCTGATTTCCCTCTGCCATTATTATATGATTAGTAAATTCTTCTAAATCACTCGGGTATTTATGCCTGGAAATCACAAAGAGTATATATTATGATATGGCACTCTCCAAATGCATTATACAGAATCCCAAGTTCGTTTAAAAAAGAGCCCTGTGACCTAATATTGCCTGTCATGGCCCCTCTTGGAAACTCACAATGTCTGCTGCCACTGATACTCTGAGAAGTTCTATAGTAAAACGCTTGTTTAACTCATTTGACCATATGATATCTATATATTTATATCTATATCTATCTATCTATCTATCTATATATTTTTTTTTCTCCTTTCAAGTGGACACCCTTTGGAATTAGTGTTCTGGGTAACATACTCGGAAAAATTCTCCCTTAAATTCTATTCTGCTCTCCTAGATGGGCTTCAGAGGCCTGATACTAATTCCTACTATTCAGATTCCCTCTAGAGGGAAGGAATAGCTCACCAAGACTATGACTCAAAGTACTGTGAATACCTTGATATGCTGTGATTGTACTAGGGATCATCTGAGTCATGGAAAGTATGACCCCAGGAAGCACTCCTATCAGGACCCCGTGGATTCTGAGTTTGTTGTCTTCAAAGGCTTACACGTATGATAAGGCTCCTTAAAGCAAAAGAGTTTTGTAGTTGGAAGATTTTGGTGATTTACATTTAATCAGGATTGATTTGGATACCCATAAAGTGTGAGGCATTTTCATAATATGTATGTTATTTATTATTTGGGACTGTTTTCAAGTGATAGAAATCCAAAGGAAATTGGCTTCTCCAAAAAAAAAAAGAAAGAAAGAAAGAAAGAAAGGAAAAAAAAAGAAAAGAAGAAGAAGAAAGAGAAGAAGAATGTGTGTGTGTGTGTGTGTGTGTGTGTGTTGGGGGTAGGGGGAAGATCATAAAACTGAGAGGCCAAGAATGTTCTAGATTTCAGGAACAGCTTAATCCAGTTGCTCAAACTTTGTCCTCAGACTGTCTCTGTTTTCTGCCCATTCTTTCTTTTCTGGGTTTCATTTTCAGAAACATTCTCCTCAGGTAGTGGGAAGCTCCAGACTTAGTCTACCAGGACAGAAATTCCAATGAAAACAGCTTTTCTGGGTTTTGGTTAGGGCACATCACATACCAATCCTTGACACAGTTAATCACAGTGTCTCTCCCTGGAAGACTACAATCATCCTTAGACTAGAATTAACCCCACATGAGCCACTAAGAGAAGAAATAGTTCCCCAAATGAACCCAAAGTGCTGCTGACATATACAAAGGACTAGTTGCCTGATGGGCTAACTTCATGCACTTAGGCACAAAACATAATTCCTAATGTCTAAGAAGCACTCACTGAAGATGACAAATAAATTCCTGAAGCCAAAATTGCATTTCCTTATTTTGTTTTCTAGCTAAGAACCTACATTACTTATGAATTCTGTGCCAGAATCATTATTATAGGACCTGGCTATCTGAGAACATATCAGTACCTATTTACAAATAGAATGTAAAATGCGTATGTGTAGCATTTTTTAAATGCCCTGACTGTGAAATTTTTGATATCATTTTCTTATGGTGTGTTAGATAGGCCACTTAGTGTATAACTATTCCCATTTAAGAGGCATACTTACTTCTTAAAGTATTATTAAATGTGAGCTAATAGCAAAATTAAATATAACTATAGCTTTCATTTCCAGGGTGTCCATCAAATAATTATTATAAAATTATATCAGTGCTATGTGACAGGCTGCCATCATCTTGTTTCATCAAAGTAAAAAAGTATAGTATTTGGCATTAATATTGTAATCTGATGTACTTTTTCCCTGCCTCGACTACCCCCTGTCATTCCAGAAAGTAATTAGCTCATCCAGACATTGATGGACCAGACTTGTTGTGTCATCTGTTTTTTGCCATTATTCTCAACAGACTCCAGATAATTCTAATTTGCTTATCTCCAATGGAAAAAGACTGGAAAGCACCATGCTGAAGTTAAAGAGAGGATGCTGGGGGGTAGGATTAGCAAGGTCTGCCCACTAAGTCCTAAAATCCACTAATGCCTATTGCACATAGGAGGCCGACTTTTCTATGTACCGTGGTGTTCTTTACTTCATAGTGTTTGCAGAGTACGGTGACCTTTCTCACATCTTAAAAGTAAATAGGTTCCTTCGGGTTGTTTTTGTTTTTGTTTTTGAGTACTCAGAATTAAGCCTTGATGCCTTGACCTTGTGGCTGTGTTCATTCAGTTCAAGTAAGGAATGATGGAGTTTTCCATGGAGTTGTCATTTCAGAGTAGACACGTTCTCTAGGTATGGGTACTAAGAGAATAAACATTGTCAATCAAAAGAATGGAAAAGTATCAGTGAACCCTCATTCCCACCCTAACCACAGATTTGTTTTTATATGAAAGCACAGTATCATTGTAAAAAAAAAAAAAAAAAAAAAAAAAAAAGCTATTGCTGGTATGTGACTTTGGGCAAATCACGTAGCCTATAAATCTTGATTTCCTCAGCTGTGAAAATGGAATAGCCATGGTTATGTTGGAGAATTTTTGAGAGGCAGAACCTTGTAAACTTAACTGTGTATATTATTATAAATATTACATTGCTAATTATCTTACACTCAATCCAATTTGCACTTGTGGACACGTCAGTACAAACTTAGAGGAAATGAAACCAGGCTTTTATGTTGGTATCAAGCAAGTGTGCATGAAAACATGCCATCTGATGCCAGGATTCCAAAGCTCTCATTCAGTTACTGTTGAACTCACATCACAGTCTCTGCAGAGAACGGTCTTACAGAATCAAGGGCCCAAAGCCTTTGCCTGAAGATGTTACTGGGCTTTTTTTCCTTGAACGCATGGCATTTTTATTTTTAGTGGAAGTCTTATGTAAAGTGTCTAGTATCAAGATGATAATGATTAAAAAAAGATGATAATGATAATACTGCTCATACTAAGACTGTTAGTATTAATATAATATTAAGCACTTATTCTACACAGTCATTAATTTGCATACTGTACCTACATTTTATTTACTGTTACAACAGGCTCATGATGTAAGCAGCAATATCCCTACTTTACAGATGAGTACACTGAGGGTTTAGATAAGTAAATAATCCAAGGATCTTTGGCTCATACACGGTGAAATTAGGATTCCATCTTGAGCACATTGACTTTCAGTTTCCAGTTATCTAATGAACAGAGTTCTGATGCTGCCCTTCTCTGGGCCAAGGCTGCAGGCTATTGATCTTTTTCACAAGTGTGCACCTGTGTCCATCAGCAACTCTGTGTTTTTTTCCCTAATTCAATGGCGAGCTAAAATACCAGTCACAGCAGAGCGTTATGCTAATACCTCCTGCGTTCAAGACCACAGCGATTTAAAGTCACGTAGAAGACCAATCTCAAAATCATCTCAGGGTTCTGATTTTGCCTGTTTGCACAAACGTAACTGTGCAGTGAGTTCATTTAAGCTTTGATGGATTGTCTACTATGTTCAAGATCCTAAACTAGACACTGTTGAAATAATGCAGAAATTCTAATAGACCTTACTTGTATGAGTAACTTTCTGCACACTGACTAAATTGATCAACTTTTCAAAAAACAAAGATCTTTTAGTGTGAGGACTCTTCCAAAGTCTGGATGATTTTCCACCTTCAAATAGTGAATCTGTTGCATGTTGCTAGAATTTTGACACAACAGCCTTGTCTAACCTAGCAGCCAATTTTCAAAGTAGCCTTCAAGTTCCTGTTCAACTTCACCTAAAGGGCCTAATATTATGATAAGAAGCTGTTTTTAAAAGAAAAAAAAGTGTGCTTATATTTTAAGTGTTTATCTAACCATTCTGTCATTCACAGAAAATATACAACTGTCATCTGGTTTTATGGTATTCTTAAAAGAGGGTGGGTGCCTGAACCAAATATTTAGCAGCGGGAATTATAAAATCATAAGGCGATTAAGTTAGCTAGTTGCGGAATTCCAATATTGCTTTTTAAATGACTTCAGGATATAGGAGGTACTAAGGTTATTATCTGTTATCAGGAATACAGTGGAATTGTACAACTGGATAATAACCAAACAAACTGACACAATGTAAAATTACATTATCAGTGTGTTAAAACAAAATTGCGCCCTAAAGGAGTCCACATGCCAGCTCAGAGCTGCAGTGTAATTATGCTTAACTCTGATAATTAAAATACAATGGAGATCAACAGAATCATTTTCATTAAGAAAATTATTAATGATGGTGGTATAACAGTAATTGATTGCAGAGCACCACAGGATAACGTGATGCCGAAAACCCAACGTGTTTCGTGAACATCTGAGGCTCTTTCTGGTTATGTTCTATGCGAAGGAGAGATGTTTTGAGGACCGAGTCATTTATTGTGCCTATTCTAGGAACCAGTGATTGTAAAAATGGCTGCTTTAGGAAACCAGCATTTGGATTCAAATTGTCATTTCTGAGGGGTTCTTAAGGTCAAGACAAGTGACCCCACCAGTGACTATGTTAATTTACAGTAGGGCTCTCTGTTGCAAATGGAGGAATGACAGCAACTTCAGCAAATGTCAGGCATTCTGTCATTTCCTTTTCTTCCTTCAAGTCTACAGTTTTCACAATTATGTTAGTGATTTACTTGGGTTATTTCAGGCTGGGTCTGATCGTACCACTAGTTTATGTCCTTAGTTATTACTAATGTTGGCTATGTGATATGAGAAAATACACTTGTTTTCATATCAACATCACTATGAATTTCTTTAATGAAATATTGGTAAATAATCCTGCATGAAAATACCCATTAATTACCCCAGTTAGATGTGCTATCATATATCAGAGAAAAAAAATATCCTAAACCACCATAGACCCATATATGAATGAAACGTCTTGTCTCTTAGGGGTAAAAACCCAGTCAGGATGTTGGCCAATGATAAGAACTAAGAATATATCAGTTTTATAAGTATAAAAATGAGAAATGAAGAGTGGGGTCTTTTGAGAGGTGACTCACTATCACTCAGGGATGTTAGCTTGTCTTTCAAAGAGATGCCAATCTTGAAAGCTACCCCAAAAGTATCTGACAGCTAAAATGAGGGACAACTCTTTAGGGCAGATTTTTTTTCAGAGTGAGCTACTTGACTACTTTTTGAAAACAGTGGATTATGTAGAAGAAGAAATTATGTTATAATTCCAAATGAAAAAGTAGAATATAATGCTTTGTTCCTAGTATGATTATGATTATAATTATGTTTAAAAAAATGTCTGTGTAGAGAAACATACTTGAAAGAAATACCCTGAAA
This sequence comes from Lutra lutra, assembly GCF_902655055.1. NCBI lineage: Eukaryota > Metazoa > Chordata > Mammalia > Carnivora > Mustelidae > Lutra > Lutra lutra. The sequence goes on along the minus strand of NC_062281.1, from coordinate 32,972,003 downwards.
TTATAAGAGTATTTCTGTAGAGGTGGTTAGATTTGAGGAGGATTTTTTGTATCCTTCGTCTATAATTTTCTTCACATTATTTTCCTCATATAATTTAGGAAAAATATTTGCAAATGAAAATCATTCTTTGTCTTAACTACATTCTTGCTCTCCTTTTGATACAACTCAAACGAAAGAAACAAAGAAATCTTTGTCTTGCCCACAAAATGTCTCTCATCCATAGAATTTAAATTATTCCTCAGTGAGATAATTATTTTTCTTTAGCATCTCTATGAATGTCCTGACACTTTGTGTTTCACAAGATAATTTTTAAAATAAAATTAAAGTAATTGACCCAATGCTTTTTGCATGATATGGCATGGGTATCATGAGTGATACAAAAGGCTATGAAACACCCCCACCCCAGCTTAAGGAATTTACTGAAAGACCTTAATTGATGGGACGCCTGGGTGGCTCAGTGGGTTAAGCCTCTGCCTTTGGCTCAGGTCATGATCTCCAGGGTCCTGGGATCAAGCACGGCATCAGGAACTCTGCTCAGCAGGGAGCTACTTCCCCCCTCTCTCTCTGCCTGCCTCTCTGCCTACTTGTGATCTCTGTCTGTCAAATAAATATAATCTTTAAAAAAAGAAAAGGAAAGAAAGAGAGAGAGAAAGAAAGAAAGAAAGAAAGAAAAACAGACCTACCTTAATTGATAAAGTTTGCATAATACTGAGTTCAGTCTTATGTGGTCAAAGTTGACAAAGATTGTGGAGTTTTGGTTGGATAGTGAAAGTTAAATATAAGTTTGAGAAATGGGGAAAGGCATTTGAGGAGATTGAAATTGTGTTGTGTAAAAGGTTGCAGACTACAGTGTATACAATGTTTTCATGAGAGTATTGGTGCATACTTTAGTTAGAGAATTTACAAATAAACCAGTGAGGAAGCCTCCAAAAGTTTTAGAAGGCCATGTTGTAGGTTCCATTAAAAGTCCAGTCTGAAAACCTTGCAGTAAAGGCACTGGAGAGTTACCAAAAGTTTTGAGGCACACACAATCACACTGAGATTTTAGTAAGATTTGAGCCTCCAAGTTTCAGCGTAGGTCCATCCCATAATAAAACTAACACTTTATCTGTCAAGGAAATAACATCATACCTATACCCTTCTAGAAGACAGTAATCAGTCATTCACCTTGATCTACTCATTACCTGACTCTTACAATTTTTTAACTCCAAATGAACCTCTGTTCCTTCCCTGCCACAACCAACATTTTACTGTTCACCAATGCCCCCCCCACTCTCCCTCCCCTCCGCATCTTTAATTCCAGATTACCTGCCTTGAATTTGGTGGGCTCATGATTCCAGTTACTCTCTCGTCATTCTTTCCTCACTTCTCTCTCTCTCTCTCTCTTTCTCTCTCTGACTTTTACTGTACTGGCCTGACAATACCCCCTTTCTAGTCAGTCCAACTCTCCACTTTCCTTTGGCTACATCCAAGCAGCAGAAGTTAGGTAAAGTGATATCTGTGAAGTGCTTAGAATAGTGCCTGATCTACAGTGAGTGCCATACAGATGTGGTCAGAACAAAACAAACAGACCACCACCACTAATGACAACAAAATAATAGCAACTAGACCCATTGCTGACCAGTTGATATTGCATTTGACCACGAGGTGAATGTTGAACCTTCAGTGTATGTAACCTTGCCATACAGACTTATTTTTCTAATCAAGGTGACTATTTCAGACTTCCGTCTCCCCAAACACACTGCATCCCTTATTAGATAATAGCCTTGCTTCTGTTTCACAGAGAAAGTGGAGAAGTGGAAGTGAATAGAACCCTCCAGAGGTTTCCTATCACAGTCACACTGATCTCATACAAAGATTGATATGACCCATGTTACCAAATCTGACCCATCGCCTATTTTTGTAAATAAAGTTGAACTCAACATAGCTAGACCTATTTGTTTATACTTGTCTGTGGCTGTAAGGACAGAGCTGAGCTGCTGCAGAGACCCTCTGGCTTGCAAATTTAAAATATTTATGATTTGGCTATTTGTTTATTTATTTATTTATTTAAAAGATTGTATTCATTTACTTGAAAGAGAGAAAGAGGGAAAGCAGGAGCAGGGGGAGGGGCAGAGGCAGAAGCAGGCTCCCCACTGAGCAGGGAGCCTGATATGGGACTTGATATCTGGACTCTGGGCTCTTGACCTGAGCAGAAGTCAGGTGCTTAAGGGACTGAGCCACCCAAGTGTCCGGATTTGGCTTTTTATTAAAAAAGCTTGCCAATCCCTGAACTAAAACCTGCATAATCATTACTTTGACTTAACAGGCCCTTCATGTTCTGCCTCTAGGTACCTCTGTGGATACATTTACTACAACTCCCCAACTACTCTGTCCCAGTGGGCCTGGGCCCCCTTGCTTTTGCTTGCTAGTACAAAAAAAAATGCCTCTGCCTCAGGGCCTTTGTACTGTGCTCTGCCCCCACATTGATCCCTCTCTTATTTCATTCGCAACACTCTCTAAACGTTGCCTTCTTGGAGGGTCTGCCTAACTGCTCTGTTTCTCTTGCTCCTTCTTACCTTTCTCTCCTTTGTATAAGTCAGCTTTGGCTATTATAGCAAAACAGTATGGACTGGATGACTTAAATAATAGACACTTATTTCTCACCATTATGAAAGTGAGAAGTCCCAAGATCAAGGTGCAGACATATTTGGAGACTGATAAGAGGCCTCTTCTGGGTTTGCAGGTGGCCACCATCTTGCTGAATCCTCATGTAATGAAGGGAGAGAGAGAGAGAGAGAGCTCCTCCGTGTCTCTCTTTATAAGGGCACTGATCCTGAAGTGACCTAATTCTCTCCCAAAGGCTTCACTTCCAAATGCTATCACACTAGGGTTTAGGGCTTCGACATAAAAATGGAGGGAACGTATTCAGTTTATAACATCCTTATTTATCTTATATTTGTCATTTTAGTATTTATTTATAATTTTAATGTCATTATCTCACCCACAGAATGAATGTTCTTCAAAGATAGGAATTCTGTCTGTTTTTTAAACAGCACATGGCATCTAGTAGGTCCTCATTAAATATTCATGAATGAGTGGAGGATAAATAAAGGAGTTGTAGCTCATCTGTTAACATGGAGAGCAATACGATATACGTTGAATAATGTTTCCACAACCATCTCCTTAACATTGTTCAACTTTCTGAGATGTCCTCAGGTTTTATTTTTTAACTTCTCTATTGAATTTTACCTATTATATTGCTAATTTACAGGAGGTATTTTTAATTCTCTAACAGTTTATTTTTTCAACATCTTGCTCTGTGTATATGGATATTTTTCCTGTATCTCTGAAGATAGAGATTGAAGAATGTTTATGAAGTTGTGTGCCCCGTGCATTGTTTCATACATTTTCTTTCCTGTTTTGGTTCCTGTATTTGGTGTTGAAGCTTTCTTTAGATGGCTAGAGATCCATGAGTGTCTACTTCTTTGAAGAGTAGGACACTAAAGGCTAAATATAGGAACAGTGCACAGTGCATAGAATGTCAACTGATGGGTTGTTGCCCAGGGTCATGGCATGTCATCTGGTGAGTTTTACATAGAGTCATAGGACAGTAACCCAACCATGATAATGAGGTCCCCGAATAAGAGTATATGGAATTTTTTGTCTGAGCCTGCTTAGCTTTTCCAGAATGCTGGTCTCATGACTGAAATTTATGAACCTTGAAGCCAGCAATCTGAGGACATGTGGATGAAAGGGACCGGGGATTATCTTGGAAAGGCCCTATCTCATTGTTGAGAATATAGATTGTTCCTTTAATCTTCTAATTCAGGAGACACTTTAGCATCACCCTTTGCTGAGACTGTCTCTTGGGATCTGAAGCCCCTGTCCCAGATCTCCAAAGACTTAGCCTCCACATCCTAACAGAGTGCGAGGGGACTGTCCCTGATCTCTACAGGGAATAACTGAGCTTGTGAAACTAACAGCTTCTCACTCAGAATGTCAGTCTTACAGAGTTTAGGTCCACTGCTCACCTTATCTTTCAATGTACCAGAGGCCTTTAATTTCTGGTGTTTTCCAGGATTCTGTGGAAGAAGTCTGCTTGATTCTTGTTGGCCATCGGCCCGTCAAGGTCCTTGGATTTCAACTTTTCATGCTCTCCTTTGTCATCCATGGCTCCATCAGTTTCTCTAGCTTCCAAGATTTTGTTGACTTCTGTTGCCTACTCTGTCCTGTCTCTTGGTCCTGTCACCTTTTGTTTCCCTCTTTGCTGTCATGTTTACAAAAGGGGATAGAAATAAATGCATGCAATCAATTCCTTAGGCTTAACAGAAAGCCCTCGCTGCTTCCTTTCTTAGGCAGTTTCTGTGAAGTTCTGCATTCACTTCTTTGACTTCCTAAACTCCAACACTTTCCCTTCTTTCCAGTGTCTGCCTTCCCGATTCCATTGAAGTGACTTTCTCACAGGTTTCCTGTGGTTTCTTGTTGCCGATTTTTATTCTACTGGGCTTCATCTGATTATCCATTTGTATACCCAGTGGCAAGTGTCCCTATCATTGTCCATCTGCTAACTTGTCATTCTCTACTCTTTCTTCTCGTCATTGATGCTTCCCATAAATTTTCTCATCTGTATTTTTTAACTACCCGATTCCTTATAGCTTCATTTCTCACTCATCCTCCACAAATACCCTTATACTTCAACTATACTGATTTATATGAAATTCCTCAAATATCCTTTGCTTCATATCTGTCTTTGTACATCATGTTCCCTTTGCCTGATAACTTTCTAGCTATCTTTATCATTGCTGACAGGTACCATTCAAGACTTAGCATATATCAGTTCCTCTGAACAGCCTTGCCTGCCCTATCTCCTTAGGGGTAGAACTCCACCGCAGCCTGTCATTGTCCCAAGTTGGATGTGAATACCTCAAATGTGATGACTCCATTTCTCACCTCTGTACTCCACAGACAGCACACAGTGTACACTCACGGAATTTCGAATTATTATTCGATGGCTTTTATGATGCATTATTCAACAGAATAAAAACTCGAATGTGACTTGATTTAGTTTCAGAAATTACTTGTATGGAAATTATCTGAAAAATCCAGTCCCTAAAATTCTACCCTCATATTGAGAAAAGTATCCCATGCCCTAGCAAGCATTTTAAAATGCTAGGGAATCTGGTACAAGAGGATTTCTTTGGAATGTCCCACATATACATAGCAAGCGTGGTGCTCCATCAGTTAGCATGAAGATATAGAAAGGAATTTAGAAAAACGAATATCTACATACATGCAAAAGATGCCATCAAACCATAGGATTTTACTTGACATCTTTGTGCAGCAGTCATGCCAAGATGTTGGCTCACTGTTACGAGGCAGTTCTTTCTGGATCCACTTGACTTTCTCCTGTCAGACAGAAACTGTGTCTGTCGTTCTCAGCTCTTCACTGGGGGGAAGTCAGCCAGACCTCAAGTCTTCACTCTGAGACCTGAAATTGGAAGCTTTTCATTTTACTCTTGGTATATAAGTCAACCCCATTTTTGAAGGCTATTTTTAAACTTAAAAGGTCACCTTATATGCCATGACATACAATAGTACTTCAGAGAAGATATATTCTCATTAGTCTGTCTGAGGTCTGTGAAGACTGTCAGACCACAGTGGGGTCAACCAAGATAGTATATCGTGGTGTCGCAAGGAAGAATATCCCAACCAAGGGAATGAATCCAAAATACATACATTTAAGTATAAACAGATAAGATCTTTCTATCTATCTATGTAGTTCTATCTACTGCCCATTGAAATTCAATGAGAATAAATTACTTGAAGTCAGTTTTCCTTCAGAAATCTAGTATTTATCATCACTGTCTGGTCTCCATTGTCAGTAAAGATTTTTCAAGAATGACTTCTTTCCAGTTCAGCACCCTTTACTTGGTGCACACTTTCAGGACATAGAAGCCTCAGACGTTCTTACTAAAACAACATTTTCAGAATATTTGCCAAATAGTCCTAATGAGCAAATTAAGGTTTCATAATGAATTTGACCTAATGTGTGACGTGTGATATTTTTACACCCCTCCCTCAAGAGGAAGATCTAGAACTTATCAATAAACTAGTAAGTAATCATTTGAAGTCTGTCTATGGCAAAACTAGTTTTGCAATGCAAATTAAATCTTACCTGTGTTAAATATAATTTCTGCCATCCGGATGTGTTTTGAGTGCAGGTTTCTAGCTTAAATTGTGTGTTTGGCCGTCAAATATTCTCACCTGTTAAGTGCAAAATGGTCTGATCTTAAGTCTAGGAAAGCAAAATAAATAGCCTAGGAAGAACATTTAGGCCAAACAATAGTTCAGTTGAAAAATCTTCCTTCATAGTTTTGCATTTTGAGTAAAGATACAGGTAAGAAAAATAGCTCTCTATCAGTGAGATGAAGTAAGTAGAAAATATGTAGGAAAATAAACAAGTTAATTTTTATCTTATCCTTGGCTTTAAATACACCATTTTAGTTAACTACCTCAAAGGAAATTAAGATGACCATCTTTACACGTGTAACGAAGGGAGATTACAAAAAGGAGGCTGGGGTGCCTGGGTGGCTCAGACAGTTAAGCATTTTCCTTGCGCTCAGGTCATGATCCCAGAGTACCAGGATCAAGCCCTGCACTGGGCTCCTTTCTCAATGGGGAGTCTGCTGCGTCTCCCTCTCCCACTCCCCCTGCTCATGCTTTCTCTCTCTTACTCTCTATCTCAAATAAATAAATAAAATCTTTAAAAAAAAAAAAAGGAGGCCATTCACTAAAATATTAGTCAGGTACCCAATATATGGCAGGTAGAGAATGTTTGAATTTTGGCCAATATGTTCAAGTTACATTTCCCCTTGGTGTATGATATATTTAGATATATCATGTATATCATGTATTACATAATTTAGATATAATTTATATCTAAATTACCTTTTTTTAAAAAAATTCAGCTAATGTCTTGCACTTAATATGTGATCTGCCAACCAACAATATGACGTCAGTTTACTAGAAACACCAAAAAGCTCAGACCCCATTCAACCCTACTGAATCCAAATCTGCATTTTAACGAGATCCCAGGTGATCCGCGTGCACACCTAAGTTTGGCGACCCAAGGTCTCATGATTACGGAGGTGACATTAACAGAAGGATGCACTGAAGGATGGCAAGAGTTAACCTTGCAATATACAAGTGTAATAACTCACCGAGACTTGTGAATTTATTTGCAAATAAGCACGAGCATGAGACGATCATAAAGGAAAAATAAGGATGTTGAAAAGTTCTTCCTGTTTTGTCTTTAAATATACAACAGCTTGAGTGCTATCTTTCTTGGCACTCCCCTCCTTCCCACAAATGGGATTATAGAAAAGAAAATGTTGCTGTACTCTATTTAATGGGAACATTTATTGCTGTTTTTCCTCTTCCTTCTTCCAACACCTCTTAATTTATATTAGGCATTAAATTGTGATGCTGCTTCTCTTCATGGCGAAAATGCCCCCAAGTGTATGCCTTTAAATCAATCCATTGTTATTTTGCAAAACAAAATGCTAAATAAGTACTTAGGGGAAACAGGGGCCCCCCTGAGCCCTGGGTCTGTCGGGAGGCTCATCATCTCTGTCATCCTTCCTGCACAGCAAAAGGGGAAGAAAAGAGAAGGAAAAAAAAAAAAAAAACAAATTTGCTGAGCCACACATTTCAAGTTGTCGACAACCCCATCCACGAGAAAACAGAAGAAAATATATATGCTCTCTGTCCTGTCAAAAGGCTTTCACCTTATCTTGAGAGACTGTCAGGGCAGGAACATCGGTGAATGGACAGGAGTCTATTAAATTAATAAGCTGCTGGATGGTGTCTGGAGAGTTATGATGCTCTATAAATCCAGTTTGATCATGGTGGACAAGGTTTAAATCTGCAGACTTCTAATACACATCCAGTTCTTGGATTGGATTTGAAGTTTTGTGCCAGAGACACTGAGATAGTTCTGCAGCATGTGAATTAAGATTTATCTTTTTTTTTTTCTATCCTTTTTTTTTTTTTTTTTCTCCTTACACTACTTACAAAAATGAAAGCACCTTAGGGATCCTAGCGAATGTTACTGCTGGCAACGAAAGAACTGTTGTCAAGGTGAAACAGTGACCTAGAAGCCTAAAATCAAACCTTGGTCATTCTGTTCAAGCAGCCCCATCAGAACCCGGTGTGAAAGGTCTGTGTGGAAGGAAAGATGCCTGGACTTATCTGTAACCTATTTTATAGTAATGCCTGTCAAATTCTACTCATCTATATTTATGACAGAAAGAAAACTAATGGTGTCAGATCTGCCCTGTGGTAATAAAAAAAACAGGAAATATTTTCTTTACGCCATTAAATAAAGTCTTCTGAGATAGACTTTACTGTGATATAGGTTTCTTTGAGTTTTTGGTTTCCCACCATTTTAAGCCCAAGAACTATGTATTATTCAAATTCCCAAATAAACTGTTAACTTTAGGTTGAGAACAACTTATTTACATTTTCTTGATAAATAAGATCCCTAGAATAGAAATTGGAATTTGTGCAAAATCATAAAAGTCTCCCTTGTCAGCTTGGTTTATTACACTGGTTATAATATTCAAAGTATAAGGAACTGTTAATTACATGTTTGATTCTTCAACCTATGATTATTTTTATAAAGTTGGACTTTCCTTTCTTACCTTGGAACACAGTTATGTTAGAGAACTCTAGAATGACAGACTATGCTCTGTTACAACCAATGCTGCATGCCCACTTCAACGTAGTTCAAAGTCACCGGAAGAATCATCCGGTTAACTGAGTTGTTTACTCTAACAACATGTTAAAGCATCACAGTCAGGAAGACTGTTTGCAGAAGGTGCAGGGAGTTCACCTACACCCAGTGCTCAGTGTCTGAAGAGCCCTGTCCTGGACATGGAATTATTAAATGCTAACAAATATCCTATGAAAACAATGCAAAGATTGCCAGTTTTAGAATGACGACCGTCAAGTCACAAAGCTAACAAATGACATGGCGCCCATGGAACCCATCTCAGCTTTTCATTCTTTCATTCACTGACAGCTGTTTATCGAGGGCCTACTATGTGCCCAACAATTTTGTAGGCGGAAGTATAACTAGGTGTGAAAGACTATAATCCCTTTACTGGTGACAAAATAACCAGGAAACTAATCTAAGGGTTCAAGTTGTTCTTTCTCCTCTCTCTCTCACACTTTCTCTCTCTCTCTCACACACACACACACACACCCTGCCTCTTTTACATAGAAACTAGTAAGAAGAGAAACAAAGGAGTGCATGAATGAACCCCTCTTAGTTCCTAAAACTATCTGCTCTGGGATTTACTTATTGAGCTCTGAAAATTACTTTTTTCAGTTAAAAAAAAAAAAAGTGGCATTTTCCCCCCATAACTTACTAGTAAGTTTCTGAGCCTTAAGGTCCTGGCCTGTAACACCAATATTCTACCCATCAGTAGTCCAAGATTAAATAGATACTTTGATAATTACCTCAGCCAGTGTAGTTGTGAATAAATCTCCTCTGTGTCACTCTCTCCTCCCACCACTACAGTGGTACATCCCTCGCCAGGAAATGCTTAAGAAAACAGATGAGTCCCACACTGTGCCCTGGGGGTCAGAGAATTCTGGCTTTGTGGGACAAAGAGGAGGGCTAAGTCTGCAAGGCCATGACTCTTAATGGGAACTCCCTGCTTCTGGTTTTTCAAGTTTAATTCTAGAGGCTGTGTCAATAGAAGAATGTCAGCTGTTCTCAAAAGCAGGAAGGAGACCATTATTAGGTTTGCTCCTATCGAAACGCTAACGGGACTTGAGAAAAGAATATTGAAAAGTTTTTGAAGATTTTTATCTGGCGAATATTCCATAAACAGTATCTCCCTGAAAGCATTTACTTGTATTCTGATTCCAGCTCTAAGTCTTAGGGACAGGGAGAGTTTGGGATCCATGCCTGACTCCTAGGAAGCACTCGAGAAATATTTGTTGAAAGAATAGATGAATGTTTGGCTTCTCTCTTCCCCCTTCCCTTTTTGCCCTGGTTTCTTTGGTTTGAAGTGGAGAAAATAGATTGGGTCAGGAAGCAATAAAACAGATAACAATTTATATTTTAAGAGTGAGATGAGCTGATAGTTTTCTGGTTGTTAATGCTTTTCTATCCGACGAGATTTCGTATTATACGGTAGCAGCTTTGTTTTGCATCCTACCAAGGTACTAGTCATGCCAAACACACAGAACTACATGGAAAATCAATGTGGCTCCACATCTGGTTTTCTCTACAGAGATAAAATATTTGAGGTTAGAAGGCAAAAAGAAGGTACTAAACTTTTTTGAGCACTTACTTTACAGCAAACCTCATCTGATTCATGCAACCACTCTGCAAAGCTTACTGTATACTCCAAGCAAAACAAACAACAACAACAACAACAACAACAAAAACCCAGAGAATATACTTGACGAAGGTTTTATAGTTAGTGAGGTATCAAGTCAGAATCTGGACCTACTTTTTCTTTTTCCACAACATGACAATGCCTACAAATTAAATGGTGCTTATTCCCACCCATGCATTTATCTTTTAATCATGTTAAAATTTGACATGCCTACCAAATTAATGAAACAGTTTAGCCCACAACAGACTTAAATCTAATCAGAAAAAAAGAATTTATTTTGAGAAAAACACTGAAAGGTAGAAGATAAATTACCATATTAAAAAAATATAAATAAAGCGTTTTCTTTAAAAAAAAAAAAATTCCAGTGCAACTAATTCTAGTTTCCCTAACCTGGGTTTTTAAGTTGATTTTGACATACAGCAAATCGGCAAGCAATGAAATGTAGAAATCTGAATGCACAAATAAGATCTAGAATACATCCATCACTTCAACAGATCGCCCCCATTCCAAAAGACAGCTACAAGTGATTTTTGTTGACGTGGATTGGTTTTGTCTCTTCTAAACTTCATGTGAATGAAATAGTGGGCGTCGGCATCATACACTTCATGACTTTTTTTGCTCAACACAATGTTTTACAGACTTATCTGCATCATTTATTGTGTTAGCAGTGTGTCTTTCTGCGACTGTTGAGTATTCCATTAAGTGACTCTACCATCACTTGTTCTCCATTCTCCTACCGGTGGTATCTGTGCTGTTCTCTTCACATCTGCAGGAATGGATTTCTCCAAAGAGGGGAAGCAGTTTTATTTTTGAGGGGGGGTCTGGAAGCCTCTGGTAGCTATCGGCTTGAAATCGGGGGCCATTTTGACGGAAAGAGGTCTGTCAAAAGAACAACGTGAGTCAGAATCCTTTGCCATTGTATTGTGGTGACCTTCAAATCTTATTGACCCCAATCGGTCTTTAGGAATCAGAGCAAACTGCATCACTAGATTTTCCTGCACTTCTGGTTTTATCAGTTATCTTTTAGACTGCCTAGCCAAAGTGATTCAAGATGAATGAAATTTAAAGATTTTCCAATGGTCTTAGTGTGTGAATATACATGGGCTCCTTCACTTTTCGGGTCTTTATTTCCCTTTGTCTTATTAATTGCCTTCCACAAAGCAACAGAGCTATCTTAAAAGCACTTTGAAATCCCTGGATGAAAACAGCCAAAGCCATGGAAAATATCAGCATTATTATATCAGTTAATAGGCAATTGAAGCTATGAAAGGAATAACCAGAAAGACAAATGAATGGCTGAGAGGTAAAACAATTATTTAAAGGAGAAATAATGGGTAATAGTAACCAGGGTTCTGAGAACAGGAATAAAACGTGTACCAGGAGGAGATGGATCTTAAAGGGAAGTGGTACGCTTCTACTTAATTAGAGGACTGTGAAAACGGACACTACCAGACAATATCAGAGAGCTCTGGTACTCTTTATAAGAATTAGTTAAAGCATTAGGAACAATCACAGAATATGCCTTGATCTGCATTTTATTGAAGAATATGCACCATTGCTGGAGAAATACATTTTCGAGAAACTTCTCAGACTCTAAATAGCTCAGACATTAAAAGAGAGAGAGAAAAACAGAGAGAGAGAGACAGAGAGAGCAAATAAAAAATACAGTCCTGAAGAAACAAGAAATCATACAGTTAACAGCAATTGGCCGCCATGCCCTAACCTTCAACTCTGAAAGTATGATGAACTAATGTGGTTGATCTGTTAGTTGAAACAAATGTTCAAAAATGTTGGAACGGAAACATATGAGACATGAGGGAGTGAGTTGGTTCTCTGGCCAGCCAAAAAGTCCACTAATATTAGAGGATGGGCAATTCATTTAAAAGTATAAGAATAAATAAACGATTTTACTATAAAAGTAAAAGGGGTGGCATAAAACAAACATAATTACTACTGGCTATTTATAATAGATCCACTTTTTTTTTTTTTTCTTAGAAAGAACTATATGGATGTTTTTTATGGAGTTAAATTACAAAATGTCTTCAAACCTCTAATTAAAGAATGGAATAGCCCAGATACAAAATTCATATTCAGACCTCTGCAGAAATACATTTGCAGGGAATTGTGTTTTTCGTTTGGATAAATTATTTAAACATTTCGAGGGTAAGGGTGATTATTTCTTCAATTGTTTACATGAGTTTAAAATTGAGATACAATATAGGAATTTACCAAACCACTCTGTTCTAAAAATAATAGAAAAAAAAAGATTAAGGATAGATAAAAGCTTTTTACACATCAAGATTTCTTAAAATTCCTCATGAGATAAGAGTTAAGTAACTGCTAGCATACGTCAGGAAACATAACTGCCTTGGCGTGGAAAAAATGTCTTGTTTCATCTAGATACTAACAAAGACTTTGGACAAGAGAGATAAAGTCTTCCCAGAACTCTTTAAGTTGTTCTTCATGTTAACTTGTCTTATGAATAATCAGCTCATCTTTGAAAACGTACTTGATAAAAACAACCAGAAGCTGTTAATCAAATATATTTGTTAATCAAACTTAGAAGTCAGTTTAGGGGGCGCCTGGGTGGCTCAGTGGGTTAAAGCCTCTGCCTTCAGCCCAAGTCATGGTCTCAGGGTTCTGGGATCGAGCCCCACATCATGCTTCCCTTCCTCTTTCTGCCTGTCTCTCTGCCTACTTGTGATCTCTCTCTCTTTGTCAAATAAATAAAATCTTTTTTAAAAAAGTCATTTTAGGAGTAGAGAATTGTGGTTCTACTATTTAGGTTATGTTTTTTTATTTGTTTCTCATCCATGGAATCCCTGGTAACATCCAGCTTTGCCTGTAGCGTGGTTTCCATAGGGGAAAAGCTTTCTGGAACCCCTGGTGAAGTCCGCTTCAACTGCATTTCCATGTTAAGTATCAGAGCTTCCGACCTTGCAATGAAAGTCCAGAACAGGCAACATTTTCTTTTTGTGTGCTAAAAAGGCTGCAGACAGTAGTAGATAATAGTGTTGGAGTAAAATGAACCCAGACCCCTACCAATGAATTAAAGCAGGATACTAAGCAAAATCAACTCTCGTACACATGTCCAAAAATTACTTTGACAACAGAGAGATTAGGTCTAAGCACACACGTGTATCTCTGTACACGTATACATATAAACATGCCTCCATGAATATATGCGTATGTGCAAACATGCCCTTTCTTTAATAACCTTAGCTAAATGTGTTAATTGTGGAAATGAAACTTCTGGTATCACCATGCCCCCTAGCTCCACATTAAAGTACTGTTTTAGCTCTGACAAATCAGAGGTTATTGTGTGTCTTCTTAAAGCATTAGGGTCTCTTAGTAAACTCTCCCTAATATTATGTAGCATTTCAGATCAAATATAGGATCATTGAATGCATTATACTGTAGACATAAAGTAAAAAAAAATCAATAAAGAACATAAACCAGTTTTCTTAAAATATCCTCTAGTGGTCCACAGCGGCCAGTCCAACTTCCTCATTCCAACACAGCAAGCAGGCCAGGTCCTAAACTAAATATTGGGGGGAGGGGGGTGCGAGCAGAGAGGGGGAGAGCAGATAATACTTCGAATTGCTGAAACTTGAAAGCAGGGAAATGCTTCAAATATCAAAAACTGTGAAGTTGGTTGTAGAGAAATATCTGTAATTCTGATGAAAAAAAGTTTTGGTCTCAATTTTGTAAACCTGTGCAAGTTGCTTAATAAACAGCCTTCAAAAACCCAATTACATGAATGAATTAAGAGGAGGATTGCCTCTTGGCAACCCAGATTATAAATAAAAATGGGGGCAGAGGACAAGAAACAAAAATAGAAGGGCATCGTTTATCGTTACTAAGAGTCTTGAGGTTTTGCATACATGTGGGATCATTTTTTAGTTCAGTCCCAGGAACAGACTAACATGCTCATTGGGCTTTTTAAATTGCTCTGAATATATGTCTGCATAAATCTCTTGCCCTAAGCTCTCATGTCTCTTTCATATGTATTCTGGGGAATATTAACGTTCTTGGCGGAGGAGGAAATCTATAAAATTCACCTGCCCAGAATAAGGGAATTATATTTTCAGTTGTTAGACCTCAGACCTCCGGAATTCTTTTCCGCTTTGAGTGGTCTGTCGGTAGTGTGCTTTCAATAGAGGCTCCGGGGTAGTGCCAAGACCAGCTTCACTTTTCCCCACTTTTCTCTTTGAATCCCTGTGGGGCTCTGTGATTTTTTTTTTTTCATAGCTGGACTAAAGTTGTGTCAACGGGAGACCTGCGCCATAAAGACTGAAATGTTAAAGAAAGCTACAAGGAACAGCTTTGAGGCAAGGTTTCAAGCTTTGTCATCACGCTTGAAGAATTTTCTGTTTAATGTACTGTAATGCAGTATTCAATGGGGACACGTTTAATTGAGTTTTACACAACCCAGTTGGGAGTAGAGCTGCAAGGTAGGTGATGTCTAGGTTTTTAATCTTCCACTCCGGAGAGGCTTGTTGACGGAGAGTTTCTTTCTCTTTGCGAGAAAAAAAAAGGAAGCATGAGAAATGATACATCCGTGGATAAAACCAATTGGCAACCCCCAAAGGAACGAGGGCGATAAGGCGAATCCAGCACTTGTAAGAAATAAAAGAATCCAACTGTTCATTTAAATGAGAAACAACAGCCAGGAAGGAGGAGGCAGGGACGCTGGGTGCAGGGATAGGGAGGGACCCAGGCTGACAAATGGAAGCGGTGAGGCAGGAGGAAGGAATTCCAAGGAACAATCAGAGGCTTGTTAGGGGAATTATCAAGGAGATACTCTCTGATGTGTATTTTGAAGGAAAATAAGAGGGAGAAGGGGGCATTTTTGCGTGGAGGATTGTGGATAACGGGCAGAAGTGAGGAGGGCAGAAGGGAGCTGCGATTAGACAAACAGAATTTCAAATAAATCACCTTTTCTTTCTAAAGTTCTAACCTAACCCCTGCCTCAACCTGGGTAAAAATAGCACCAGACCCTGTCAGAAAGACAAAATAATACCTTATATATCAGCTCCAAGGTATTAGACTTTCTTAGCCCAGAAAGGCCCCTTTCCTCCTTCTTTAGCAGCCTAAGCAGGCAAAAAAGCACAAGGCAGCAGCCCTGTCCAAAGATTGCATTTCTGTTTTGTCTCCATGACACTGGGCTTAATATGTGGTAACTTCGTAGTTGGTTCAAGCACAACGCTTTGGAAAAGAAAAATTTTAATATCAACTTTCTGATCCCCAGCAGAGGAGGATAACTAGATAAAGGATTACTCAGTAAACTAATCTAGTTCAGGCATCCCCTTAAAAAGGAATACTAGTACTCTGATCACTTACTTTTCTGCTGAAACATTTTGGACTGCCCCTTTGGATGCTGTCCCTAGATGGTGATGGCTGTTTTTTAATGGGCCTGTGAGCCTATCCCAGTAGAAGAGAGTGTCCATGATAACACAGATTCCCTTGGATTCCTGCACTCCACCTGCACCAAGAGACAACACTCTAAGAATGTTCCGTTATCTTCCATCAGTGTTTGTGGCATGCAGATAACTAATGCATTGTTGCCTGTCAGGATTGTTGCTAATTCAGGGCTGCTGACATGGTGCCTGGTAGTTCACTCTTTGGCATAGTACTGCCATGGAGAGCACTGTATTTTCATCTTTTAAAATGAATGTGCTTTATTCAATGAATGTCTCCAGTCCTAAGCACAAGGAACGGGATGGGGAATAATTTCGATACTGTCCTTGTCCTCGTGGAGTTTACAGTCTAGTGGGAAATAATACAATAATCATACTGACAGGTACATTTTAAAATGAAATATTAACTTGTGATTAGAATGTTGATAGTAAAAATATGAAAGTGATTTTTGTTTCATTCATAGAAGCATAAGAAACCGCCTGGATCATCTTATAAAGATCGCTTTGCTTGTTACACATAAACATTCAACAGATACTTGTTGTGTATCTACTATGTGTCAGACATTGTTCTAGGTATATAGAACAGTGACCAACACTGAAAATTTCTGCTGTCATCGGGCATACAGACGAGCATTTTCTCACTTAATTTTTTTTTAAAGATTTTATTTATTTATTTGACAGACAGATCACAAGTAGGCAGAGAGGCAGGCAGAGAGAGAGGAGGAAGCAGGCTCCCCGCTGAGCAGAGAGCCGATGTGGGGCTCCATCCCAGGACCCTGGGATCATGACCTGAGCCGAAGGCAGCGGCTTTAACCCACTGAGCCACCCAGGCGCCCCCATTTTCTCACTTAATTTTTATTGCAACCTTAAAAATGGCCACTGTTATGATGATATTACCTAATATTTACAAAGCATCTTGGACTTCTAAAGCACTTTTGCTTTCCTTATCTAATCTAGTGTGTGCATCAGTTGGGTGAAGCAGGTATTAGTTCATTTTATAAAACAGAACACTGAGGCACAGACAGGTAAAGTAATTTTGCCAAATTTTCATAATAAGTCAAAACTAAATGTAGGGCTATAAATATAAGCCCTCTAATAATCCAGTAGAATTTTTCTTTACCGTGTTCTATTTTTACATTTCTCATTTTTTTTTTTTAATTTTCAAAAGTCTAGAACTGTGTTTTGATTATTTTGGAAAGTGAAAGTAATGATCAGAATTTGGAGGGCAGTTTATCAACATACACTCAGAATTTCTGATACATTTCCTCTAAGGGAGGGGATTCTCAATGGAAAGCAGCTTGAGAGCGGTTGTTGTTAATAGGCAGGAAGGAGCCTTGAAAGTCCCATGTTTTGAGCCAGCATAAGATCTGAGAACCACCCTTGTAGAAACAACGTAATTCTAATAGGATGGCAGTTCTCAGTGACTTGAGACTACAGAGCATAAAGGAAAGGAAAGCACTAGAAACTATTAGGGTAACATAGAGCAAAAATCCACTTAATGAAGAAATTAATTAGGTGAGTTTGCTTATTACATTGATACGGAAATGATAATGGCTGGATTTTGGGTTGGCTAAAACACCACTGTTGTAGTCTTCTTGGTCAACCATCCCTTGGCCCTCAATTTTGATTAAATCAAAATTTCAGAAACGAAGCCACCAAATGGTTACAACCTTTGTTCAGGGATAAAGATCCACCTATCTTTTGGGGAAGCATCAAGACCAACCCTTAAATGAGACAATCCGCTAAAAGAAATGTCTGCAGCAAACTCATTCTAGAGTTTGTTTAGCTTCTGTCATCATGTTTAAGTGTACAGACTCCCTGGAATCCAAGTAGCCCAGGTAGGAATCTTGACTCTGCTACCTACCAGCTGTGAAGCAGAAGGGAACTTACCTCAGTTCTCTGACTTGATTTTCTCAATATAAAATTATGCATGTGGAGGGGCGGATGCTATTCTTATCAGATCATTTTAAGGCTGAAATGACAAAATATATGTAAAAAGAAGGGCCGGTAACCGTGCTCGGTGCATGATACGTGCTATGTGATTGTGAACAAATACAATCTTGAACAAGTTTCTGCATTTTTATCACAGTGCAGAAAGAAATCTAAGCCGTAGATAAGGAATCATAATAATTTAAAGTTAAGGAGATTTTATTAGGATTTAGAGCGGGTTTTATTTGAGTCATTATTTTTGCCTCCATAAGCAATATTTAGGTTTAACAGCGAATCTCCGGAATACTTTCGAGTTTTGAGGACTGGAGTAGGTAGGCGACTCTGAGGCCCTGATTGGGAGTGCTGTCATCACACAAAACTACCCACTTGTCCTATTATTTCTTGCCTTTTGTTTGTTTGTTTAGAAAGAGAAGTACCTAATAAAACATTTTTATTTTCTGATACAATTTTTTAAAAACCAGCAATTTAGTGTCTGGATTAAAGGAAGGAGAGCTAAGATCCCCAACATTTTGTCCCATCCTAACATACCCTCTCCAAAGAATGGCTTCCTAACACAGTGATTTTGTAAGAGTTTGCCCAAGATGCACTATCTGCAAAATTCTGATAGCTGGGGCACCTGGGTGGCTCAGTGGGTTAAAGCCTCTGCCTTCAGCTCAGGTCATGATCTCAGGGTCCTGGGATGGAGCCCTGCATCAGGCTCTCTGCTCAGCGGGGAGCCTGCTTCCTCCTCTCTCTCTGCCTGCCTCTCTGCCTACTTTTGATCTGTCTGTCAAATAAATAAATAAAATCTTTAAAAAAAAAATTCTGATAGCTGTTCAAGCCTCCCCCCACAACCTTTCCCTTTCTCTATGCCCCCTAGTCACAAGCTCTTCTTTTGAAAATCACTTTGTAGATTGTATGTACTAAGGTAGCTAGCTAGCTCCATCTGTGGGTCATCAGATAGACTGGCAACTCTGAAAGCAAGGTTCACCAACAACTGGGGGTCCCACTTTCCAGAACACCATGGAGTCATATACTATTTTTATAATATTACTGAGATGTTCTTTGCCATGTGTGATTTAGTTCAAACTGAGGGCCATCTCAGTGATGGTTAACCAAGAAGACTGTAACAGTGGTGTTTTAGCCAGTGTCAAATCTAACCATTATCATTTTTGTACCAATGTAATAAGCAAGCTAACCTAAATAACTTCATTAAGTGGCATTCGCACCAGGCACTTAAAGTTGCAAGTAGCAAACAAGAAGAGACTGCTGCTTAAGAATGTTCTTGATGGGGGCATCTGGGTGGCTCAGTGGGTTAAGCCTCTGTCTTCGGCTCTGGTCATGATCTCAGGGTCCTGGGATCGAGCCCCACATTGAGCCCCACATCAAGCCCCACATCGAGCCCCACAACGGGCTCTCTGCTTGGCGGGGAGTCTGCTTCCCCCTCTTTCTCTTCCTGCCTCTCTGCCTACTTGTGATCTCTCTCTCTCTGTCAAATCAATAAAATCTTTAAAAAATTTTTTTAAAAAAGAATGTTCTTGATGAAGCAATAGAATTTTTTTTAATTAAATCTAAACCCTTGAGTGCATGTGTTTCTGTTTGACAAATTTTCTGTTTGACAAATGGGAAAACACAGGAAGCACTTTTGTTTCCTGCTGAAGTTCCATGATTGTTTCCAGAAGAAACACTTGGATGATTGCTTGAATGAAAAGTAGAATTAGCCACTTTTTTCATAGAGTACTAGTTTTGCTCGAAAGAATGTCTGACAAACTATGTTATTTAAATTTGAGTATTTGGCAGATGTTTTCTCAGAAATAAATATTGTCTCAAGGAAAACGACTGACAGTATTTATTGCCAATGATAAAGTCAAGCTTTAAAGCAAAAATTATAATTTTGAAAATTTATAGAAACTTGACAATGTTCCAATAACTTGAAAATTCATCTGATGAGATTGGTGTTGATACTTATGCATGTGATTTTTTTTTTTTTTGGTGTTATATGATGAAATGTGCCAACATTTGGAAGATCTGTATAACTCAGTAGACCAATATTTCCAAAATAATCGATGCATACACTAATACATTATGCATTGGTAAAGGATCCATTCAGCATCTATTTATAGCATAGAAAAATGGATTTAAAGCAACAGACTGTGAAAAGTTAATTGATGTAATGTCAGAATCTACCCTGTAAGTCATTTTTAAGAATACAACACTTGGGGGCGACTGGGTGGCTCAGTGGGTTAAAGCCTCTGCCTTCGGCTCGGGTCATGATCTTGGGGTCCTGGGATCGAGCCCTGCATCGGGCTGTCTGCTCAGTGGGGAGCCTGCTCCTTTCTCTCTCTCTGCCTGCCTCTCTGCCTAGTTGTGATCTCTGTCTGTCAAATAAATAAATAAAATATTAAAAAAAATACAACACTTGTTGAATTTTGGTGTTGTATCAAAGAAGAATTCCTAAATTACCTGAGAAGGCTACAAAAATACTCCTGTCTTTTCCAACTACATATCTATGTCAGTTTAGGTTTTCTTCATATATTTCAATCAAAACAGCATAGGCTAGCAGACTGTTTGAAGAAGCGGGTATGATAATCCAGCTATCTTCTGTTAAAGGCAGACATTGAGGAGACTAGCAAAAACGTAATATAGTACCACTTCTCATTAGTTATTTGTACTGTAAAATATAGTTATTTTTTATTAGAAAGTTTCTTTTGTGTTTCATGTTTATTATTTGTTATTCTTATTTTACTTTAGGATTTATTTATTTTCAGAGGGAGAGGGAGAGAGCGAGTGAGGGGAGGGGCATAGGGAGAAAATCAAGCAGACTCCCCACTGAGCACCGAGCCTGAGTTGGTTGGGGGGGTGGGAATGGATCCCATGACCCCGAAGTCATGACCTTCAACCGAGAGTCAGATTAACTGACCTAGCCACTCAGGTGCCCCCTATTTGCTATTTTTAAACAAATACATATTTTATAAATTGCTTTGCTTTGACTTATGTTGTGATACTTATTAATAGGTAAAACCCACATAAGCCAAAGCTTTTTGGGATCCTCAGTTTTTAAGAGTGTAGTGGGGTTCTGAGGCCAGAATGTTTGAGAACCACTGGGACAGCTCACATAGGAGGAATCTGGAAGGGTTAATCTATAGGCTGCTCGATTCAGGCTTTAAGACCCAGACAGACAGGGCATTGGCTTCCCTCAGAGATACACACCTTCCTTTGGTAGCAGTTTCCAATTTGGGAAAATGCTCAGCTAGCCTTGTCCCTTCACTACCCCTTCTGATCTTTACAAGCCTTTACAAGCTGTTCTCTAATTCATTCAAAATAAAAAGGATTTTTAAACATGCACTGGCCTAATTTTAGATGAAAGTGAAATGTCAATTAAGAAGTCTAATTTAGCTCTAGCCACTAAATTAGCTTTTTCTACCTTGCAAAGCAACAGACAGTATGGGGCAGACTTGGGAAAAGATGACTGAGCTGACATTTCAGTATGCCAGTTCTGCTGACCTGCGTTTTCTTACAACATGAAAAAAAGTACTTCGGGCGGTAGACTGATTCTTTCCTTTAAAAAAAAAAAAATGGGGTACTCTCTTTGTGCACATCTGCTTTTTCGACTTTTTTTTCAAAATTTCAAAATTATAAAAACTGCTCATGATGGAGGCTATTGTTATAAAAGTAACTAGTTTGGACTTGGCTAGGTTTTAAAGAGGTGCAGATGAAAGTCTTACGGATATTTCATCAAATCCTTAACTTTATGGTAAAGAACGAATCATAGGAAGTAATTATATACACTTAATCCTAAGCCAGAATAGATTGTTTCTGATTCTCTTATCCCCAAATATTGCATGACTGTGACATTATGATTATAGCATTACACTTGGTATTGAGATAGGGTTACTTTAGTTTCTTTACTGAACTTGGGGCTAAAAGGATAAGAATCACATTTTAACTTTTTTTTGGAATTCAGACACCTAGCAGACTTTAGAAGTTCAATCACTATTTTTGCCTTTGAATGAATGAACAAACTGGAATTAGTCACTAGAAAATAATATATTGTCATAATCAATTGGTCATTGTGAAGGACCAAGTTATTTAAATATTGCATTTTTTGAAGATTTATTTTTTATTTATTTGAGAGAAAGAGAGAGAACACAAGAGGGGGAAGGGGCAGAGGGAGAGGGAAAAGCAGGCTCTCCTCTGAGCTGAGCAGGGAGCCCAAGGAGGGGCCATCACAGGACCCTAGGATCATGACCTGAGCCAAAGGCAGACACTTAACCGACAGAGCCATCCAGGTGCTCCTACATATGGCGTTTTTATACACATTATTCTAACAACCTGAAGGCCATATTTGTGATGTTTGGGTATCATAGGATAGAGGAAATAGACAAATCAACTAGTTATGTAAATACTTACTTTATTCTTAAAATTACTCTACTGTAAGCCAGTATTATATTCAATTTCCAGGAAATCTTTAGGGAGGTTTAGTAAAAATAGGGCTATGGAAATGATACTGGACTCCCTATGTGTATAGACCATCTGTGGTAAAAATATACATAATACATTGTAATTTATTCAAGTTCTGTTCCCTTTAAAATTCTCATTATTTTAATTTTCATGACTGAGTATTCCTGACATTTGCATTTTGCCTTATGTCCTGGGCTCACCTACTTTTGCACTTATTTCTAAAATAACACAATTTAATGCACAGTTTGGGGCAAAACCCCAAAAGAATACATGTAATGATAATGCTCATAAATTATAGGATGTCATTAAATATTATTTCGTTTTGGGGTGCCTGGGTGGCTCAGTGGGTTAAGTCTCTGCCTTTAGCTCAGGTCATGATCTTGGGGTCCTGGGATCAAGCCCCGCATTGGGCTCTCTGTTCGGCGGGGAGCCTGCTTTTCACCTCTCTCTCTGCCTGCCTCTCTGCCTACTTGTGATCTCTCTCTCTCTCTCTCAAATAAATAAATAAATAAAATCTTTTTAAAAATAAATAAATAAATATTATTTTGTGTTGTCTACTTTAAGGGAAGTGTTTGTAGGGGTTGTGTGTGGATGTGAGTAAATCAGGATGACTATAAAAATCTGGTTGACTCCATCATGGTGTTTGTATTTAGATCCATCAGCTTTGGATGAAGTCACGGATAAATATGATGGGGTCAGGAAGCATAATCCTTATGCTCCTTCAGGCAATATTTACAAATAGGATTCTCTCTCTCTCTGTTTTTTTTTTTTTTTTTTTTTTTTTTTGATGGTGCTACAACTCTAGAAGCACAGGTCGCACAGGTCTTACAAGCACACCCCAACCAAGGCCATGTCATCTGTGATGCTTTATCAAAATTGTCTTCTTGCCACTTCCATGAAGCTAGCAAGACTATTCTTAACTTACTGGGGAGGAATGGTGGGAAACATTTTGCATGAAGTCACTTTCCAGGGTGCGTGGTTGGCTCAGTTGGTGAGGCGTCTGGTTTCTGCTCCGATTGTGATCTCCGGGTCCTGGGATCCAGCCCCAGGACCTGCTCAAGCTCAGTGCAGAGTCTGCTTGTCCCTCTTCCTCCCCATTTGTCCCTCCCCCTGCTCGCTCACTCGCCCTCTCCCTCTCTCAAATAAATAAATAGATAAATAAAATCTTAAAAAAAATCACTTTCCAATTGCATGAACTCTTTTTTGCCAAGAATTTTGAGAATGCTCAGGCCCATTGGTCAACAGAGAAGGTGCACGGAAGTCAGGGATGACATTAGCTGGGAGGGACAGTCTATTTCTAACAAAGGCAAGAGCCAAAATTGAGCTAAATGTTATTCTTTTTGTATACTACTACAATGAGAGATACTACTTTCTTCTGTGCCTTTTAAGAAATATAACTTTATATGTTATAGAAGCACAAGAAAACACAAGTATATATGAATGACAAAGCAAATGACAAAGAAGATCCATGAACCTACCATCCATATTAAGAACTAGAACTATAGAGGGACATTTCATTTATGTGTATGCTTATCCTTGCCACATCCTCCTCTCTGTAAACTCTCCTTCTAACAACAAACCTCCATCCTGATTTTTTTTTACATGTTATCTCTTTCCCTTTCCTTTAAAAATAGCTTTATCACATGTGTATGTATTCCTAAAATATATATTGCTTGGCTTTACTAGAAGATGTATTTTTTACTTCTTGGGTAAATTCTGTATCTTACTATTAAAATTAAGAAAAAAATAGACCACAGATGCTACTTTAAAAGTCTTTCTACTATAGATTTTGAAAACATACCAGTTTGAGACCACTTTTATTATTTCAGTTTGTAAACTGAGTATTGGTGTTGGTAATAGGTTGATAGCAACTAGTTACTTTAGTGAAACTCATTTTTTTTGTTTTTGTTTTTTGGCTTTTTTGTCTGTTTTGAGAGAGAGAGAGAGAGAGAAAGCTGATGCTCAAGTGGGGAAGGGAATGGGCAGAGGGAGAGAGAGAATCTTAAGCAAGCTTCACGCCTGGCACAGAGCCCTTTGAGGGTCTCAGTCTCACAAGATCATGACCTAAGCCAAAAACAAGTCTCCTACGCTTAACCTACTGAGCCACCCAGACACCCTGAGAAACTCATTTTTAATCTGTGAACATCGTTCAAATGTGCGTCTTGTCATGTTCATTCAGATTTATAAAGCCAGTAGTGCATACTGTCAAAAACAGAGTCAAAAATAGGTACACATTTTTAAATATTTCTTGCATATGAGGCTTTCTGTTCTTAATTTTTTAATGTGAATAATTTATATATTGCACATTCTAGGAAATAATATCGATTGTATGTCTACTGTGCTGCAATATGAAATAAAATTATTTCTATATACCAAAAGTGTGAAGTTATACCAAATAAAGTTTCTAAGGGATTATACAGTACATTAACGATTACTATAGTGTCTTAAGAGTGAGCATATTTAAAGAACTTAATACATGTACTGTGCTGTGCAAAATTCTAAGACATCAGTACATCTTTCACATGACATTCCCTATCCCTTGGGAGTTTCATGATTTTTTAAAAAATGTTTGCTATTTAAGTAAGTTAAAATTACAACTTCTTGAATTTTTTTTCTATTACCTGAAATAAAATATTTTTATTTTCATTTTGTATTTGTTTTTTGTATATAATCTATTAGCTATGGATATGTTGAGTGTCAATTATTTTATGATTCATTATTTCAGTTTAAGTTTTCAATTTGCTTTTCTGAAAATTTTATTATTTTTTAAAATCTTTTTCCTTGGAAATTTTAGTCTTGATTATTGAAGTTTTTCTTTTTGAGGCTTATCAGATTTACAGATCATCCCACTTGCAATGTATTTGGCTCCAATAAATCTTGGAAGGACTTTTCACATTTGGAGAGTAAATAAATAGTATAACAGCTCTTTTTTACTTAAATCACTGTATCTCTTTAATCTGTAATGGTATTACTGATAATAACAACATACTCACCAATGCTGTTAGGGTTCTTACTTTCTGTTAGACAATTTTCTCAGCACTTTACATATTTACCTATTGAATCCTTTCAGTAACCTTATAGCAATGGGCACTATTATTATCTTTATTTTATAGTTGGGAATACTGAAACCTGGAGAGAGACAAATTTGCACAGAAAAAAAAAAAAAAGAAGTGGAAGCAAAGCAGTCTTCATTTAACCTCTAAGCTCTAATGCCCTTCTGATTTTGAGTTTTATTCCTTCTTACATTTATGCCAGTAAATGGTTTAAAGTGGAGATCTAAATAATTATTATGTTTAGAAGAGCGTGACATTCCCCAAACTGATTTGTTTCGTCAAATTCTTATACATTCTAGGTTCTTTTTAGATTAGTTGATTCTATCTATACTTTCCTCTTTCCTTATTTTTATATCATAGTGATTTTTTTCTTATTAATCATTTTTTTATTTATTTTCAGCATAACAGTATTCATTGTTTTTGTACCACACCCAGTGCTCCATGCAATCCGTGCCCTCTCTAATACCCACCACCTGGTTCCCCCAACCTCCCACCCCCCCTTCAAACACTTCAGATTGTTTTTCAGAGTCCATAGTCTCTCATTGTTCACCACCCCTTCCAATTTCCCCCAACTCCCTTCTCCTAACTCCCCATGTCCTCCATGCTATTTGTTATGCTCCACAAATAAGTGAAACCATATGATAATTGACTCTCTCTGCTTAACTTATTTCACTCAGCATAATCTCTTCCAGTCCCGTCCATGTTGCTACAAAAGTTGGGTATTCATCCTTTCTGATGGAGGCATAATACTCCATAGTGTATATGGACCACATCTTCCTATTCCATTCGTCCATTGAAGGGCATCTTGGTTCTTTCCACAGTTTGGCAACCATGGCCATTGCTGCTATAAACATTGGGGTATAGATGGCCCTTCTTTTCACTACATCTGTATCTTTGGGGTAAATACCCAGTAGTGCAATTGCAGGGTCATAGGGAAGCTCTTTTTTTAATTTCTTGAGGAATCTCCACACTGTTCTCCAAAGAGGCTGCACCAACTTGCATTCCCACCAACAGTGTAAGAGGGTTCCCCTTTCTCCACATCCCCTCCAACACATGTTGTTTCCTGTCTTGCTAATTTTGGCCATTCTAACTGATGTAAGGTGATATCTCAATGTGGTTTTAATTTGAATCTCCCTGATGGCTAGTGATGATGAACATTTTTTTCATAGTGATTTGATTTAGTATCTTAATAGTGTTTTAACATATTACCTTATATTATTCTTCCTCAAAATTATTTTATTTTCATCTACTTATTCTACCAGATGAAAGAAATAATTTTCTTTAGTTCTAAAAATATACTTAAATGAGATTTGGTTAACATTATACTGCATTTATGAATCAATTTGCAAGCAAATTATCTTTAAAATATTTTCTCCATTTTAACTCTATTTATACTGATAAATTATTATTCCTATCAATATATTTCTTCATATGAGTCAATA
This sequence comes from Lutra lutra, assembly GCF_902655055.1. NCBI lineage: Eukaryota > Metazoa > Chordata > Mammalia > Carnivora > Mustelidae > Lutra > Lutra lutra. Next base: position 32,945,304 of record NC_062281.1, on the reverse strand, counting down.
TATTCTTATTAAAACATTTCCAAGTATTAAAAATTTTTCCACATATTGAGCAGTTTTGTTGTGATTATGAATAAAATTTTGTAGCAATTACCTTTTTCCCTAGTAATGATATATGAGTTCTGTTAATCTTTAAAATAATAATTTTGATATTCTCTATTCATAATCTGTGAATTATGACTTTTTGGTCATCTTTCATAGCTTTATAATTCTGATTTTTGTTTCCTGCCTTATTACATTGGCTACAACTTCTAGAGAATTTAATTGTGGTAGCAGATTTTTACACATTTAAAAAAAACTATTTAAAATGAAATAAAAATTAAGGGCATGTACCATGGAATTATATTTTACATATTTGTTCAACCTAAGCCCTGTATTTTGGGGCAATTAGTGTGAAGTAAGCATGGACACCGGCTTTCTTATTACCATACTGGTCTGGCCAACCTACATTCTTCAGGAAAAATTACCAAAGAATTTGTCTGCTTTATTGGTAACAAAGAGAGTTATTTTGAAACTGACTGTTGTCATCAAAACAATGGAAATAACACAAAGGGGAAATTTTTGCAACTCTATCTAGAATGAAACCCAGCTTGTCATTCCTACATTTGTCTCATTCTAGCTACTGTTCCACTGTCAAGATAGTAACAGAGGGGCTGGAAAGAGGAAAAATTGTGCCAGAGATAAAATCAAGTACAATTTTCCATATTTCTACTCCTATTTTTTCAAATAGCCCATAATTGTCTCTCTCTCTCTCTCTCTCTCTTTTTACCAATAATGCTTAATTATATGTCTTGTCTAATATTCATTCAGAATCAAATCTCGTATTTTGTATTAAAAATATACATTTTATAACAGCTTCCAACAAAGATTAATATCTTACTAAAAAATAATTAAATTGAAAATGAAATCTACACAAATGTGTAATTGTCCAAGTTATAGTCAACAGCCTCTCACTATAATGCATTTTGCATCACTCATGTTGGCATGGCTAACACATAAAATTCTGAAATGTTCAAATAATCTAATAGAAATGTCTATGAGGACTCTGAGAGTGACTGTTTCTGTGACACCACATTTAATGCCTCTGTTGCTGCTTTTCTAGCCACAAAAAGAAAAGAAAAGTGCATTTTGAGTTTATTTCTTTGTTGAAACAATAATTAGATGGTTTCTACGAGGTATATTATTGGAAAGCTGAAACGTGAGGAAAATGAAACAATATAAAGAGGACAGACTCTGATTTTAGACACACAGTGTTCAGAGCCCTGGTCCAGCACTGCCTAGCTATGTGACACTGGACAAATTATTGAATTTCTCTCTAAGCCTTGCTCTCTTCATGTGTCTCATTACAATGAGATAATGTTTGTTATTTTCTGGTTCTGTAAATGTCAGTTGCCAGAGTGATGATGATGCTTCTCAGTTAAAAGATCTCTTAAATCCTACTCCTCTTAGACAGTTTATACTTCATAATCGTCACATTTTTATGCAAATATTATTCGGATCCATTCTCTAGAGACTTAGCATCAATGCACCAATTACCCAATTCAGCTCTAATAAATCACTCAAGAGCATGCTAGTACAGAAAAAGTTGAGGATCTTAGGTCAGCAGGTATAAGTGTTAGATGTGAATCTGCTACCTCCCAGCTGTTCAAGCCTCAGTTTCCACATCTGTTGAAAGGAAATACTTGTGTTTCCTTTCTTACATATTTCAAGAGTAACTGAGATAACATGCATGACATTCATTATAAATCTGCAAAATATGATTTGAATATATTTTTTTCAAAATAGTGCATAGAGATTGGAATATTTCATGATATTGTAGAAGCAGCTAAGTATCATAAGGCCTGATTCTCAAATGAAAACATAGGTGAAACTGGAAAAAGTATGTACTACACATTGCTGATTTTCTAAAGCTTTACAAAGCTAACCAACTTAAACAAAATAGTTTTATAATTCAATCAGTCAGTATTCCCAACTTTTATTTATCAAAATTAGGTGTTAGAAAAAAATGATTTCCAAGTCTTAATCCTTTTGATAATTACAAATATTTATGGCATGACTAGGCAAGGACTAGGCAAGTCCTGCTGCAAATGATTCAGTATTGTTATGCTTACTTCTTTACCAAAGTATTATCATTCACTTCTTTGTATATTTCCCATTTATTGTAGAACTGAAGTAAGCTTTCTTTTTTTTTTTTTTTAAGATTTTATTCATTTATTTGACAGAGAGAGAGATCACAAGTAGGCAGAGAGGCAGGCAGAGAGAGAAGGGGAAGCAGGCTCCCCGTTGAGCAGAGAGCCCGATGCGGGGCTCGATCCCAGGCTCCTGAGATCATGACCTGAGCTGAAGGCAGAGGCTTAACCCACTGAGCCACCCAGGCACCCCTGAAGTAAGCTTTCATCACTAAAACCAGGTAGAGAATGGTAAACACTCTTACCTAGGTTGCTGAAGATCTCTGTGCTCCTAAAAATCTCTTTAACTCACATTTTAAAAGCAGACCCTTCTAAGTTTCTGCTAAAGAAAACTACACTAAAGTTATTACTACATTTATATGACATTACACATTATCCTCGAAGAGACCATTTATTTAGGGTGAGAGAGAATGTTCCCTTAACTGAAAACCCCTTCTTTCCCAGGTGTATCCCATTTTGCTGTTAATGAAAGACGTGATGACTCTTGTGTTAGGGAATTAATGATACTCAGTAAGGAAAGAATGAGAAACCCGGGTGGATGAATTATGCCTGTTTCTTCTGTTCTTTTCAAAGAGGAAAATTGAAAGATCCCATAGCATCGCACTTATTATGATATTTAAACTATGAGAATTTCATCAGATAAAAGAAATGTTAAATGAAATCCTCAGTCTAAACACTCATGTCAAGAAAGGCGATTTTAGTTATGCAGTGGTGTAGCATGTTGTTTTTTCTGCAATAAAGCCATCAGATCAATAAAAAATTATGTAGCAGATTATTATTACACTGTGCTCACCCTAGCTCTAATCGTAAATAATACAGCAGTTATCCTGGTTATATTAATTATAATTAGAATGCAGATAATGCAGACGGTCTTTTATTACTAGAGCCAAATCAATTTTCCAGTGTTATTCGATGCAAGGTCACACAAAGTTGTGGGAGCTTTTAGACTTCTTATGAAATGGCCTGCCTGCCAGCGCAAGGAGAGTTTGGCTCAGCTGCGCAAGACACATTGACTGGGAAGATCATTGAAATAATTACAGCCATGAACCCTTGCCTATGATGGCAGAATTTCATTTTATAAAGTAAGCATAGCTGTAATCCAGCCTCCTTTATGGTAGGAAGCCTCATAAATCTTTCAGAGGAGACCAAGTCTTGTGTTTAGTGGTAAGGAGGAAATCAAAATGAATTCGTTTGCATTGTTCATTTCTCCTCATTGCCTTTTTGTTCCATACCTTGGCATCATATTTTTTAAAGGTGTTCCATATGTAATCATCTTGTAATGATAGTGGGAAACCACAAAACAACAAACTAATAGAAATACATTAGGTGTTCAGTATTGGAGGATGGGATGTAAGCTGATTGTACACATTGTTGTGAACCTGGTTTAGTTGCTCAGATGCCATGAGATGAGAAGAAAGCAGGAGAATGAGATGAAGATCACATTCAGAGGCAATTGTTTTACAGATGCCTTTACAGTGGTCAAAGGGAGGCAAAAGAGCTAGGCCCAAAACCTGCGAAACCAGAGAATGTGTCTCAGAATAAATCCACGTGTTTGGACACCAGCAAGGGGCAGCATGGTATTTCTGGAATTGCTATGGTTCTGAGCAAACCTAATGATGATGGATTAGAAGCAAGGTCATTGATGTTCATTGATGTTCCCCACTTGACAAAATTCCCTCAGGTCGTGGAGCCAACAGCCAGCCAGGATACCAACTCAAGTGAGATCAGGCAGGTAATTCATGGGATGTACTACGCTAGGGGAGTAAAGGAATAGAACTGGTAGGGCATGTGTCAGAATATAAGTTGGAAAATTCATAACCTGGGTAAAGACAGTGGTGTTCAAAAAAATAAATGTTTAATCACTGCTCCACTATATCTTTGGGATGAGTGTGGCCTACAGACCATCGATGCTTGACTTCTGGCTAGAAAGACATGTCCATTCTACTGATAATTAGGAAATACATGCAGCCAGGTTAAGAAACTTTCTTCTGAGAATTTGACAAAGTCAATAGTGTTAAAAAAAAAAAAAAAGTGCTATTACTGAAGATAGGAAATGGGAAGGTATTCCAAAGAACAGAGTTAAGAAGTTATCACCAATAGGGCAGCGAGGCTACAGCCAGGACTCCACTCAGAAACAAAGAACAGCAGGCAATGTGGATGGAGAGCCAGCTTCAGTCCTCCAGACACCCCCTTTTGAAGTCCTGGAGAAAAGCATGGACCTCAGCCAACTAGTCCCGAAAGGCCTGTTCATAAGGTTGAGCACTGATCTCTAACTGTCTGCGAGAAAGGAAGGAATACTTTCAACCCTAAGGTCTCAAATCCTGTGCGTAAATGTGAGGTTGTAAGTAAATAAACAGCCAAGTTGCAGAGGCAGAGACTGGCAAAAGGAGGAAGCTCTGTATGTCAGGACTTTAGAAATTACAGCACTAGAAATAGTTATAGAAAACCCTTGTCACTGTTTAGTAAGCTTGTGAACCGCACATTCTCTTAGGGACTTTCCATGTGCTTCTTTCTTTCTTTATTTTTTTTTAACTCAGCAGTGTTGATGAGGAAGTAGGTACCATTACGAGTATTTTATAGATGTAAAAACTGGGGCTTTCTAAAGTCATACATTTAGCAAAAGGTGGAACCAGAATTTAAAGGTAGGTTTTTTGTAGCTTGATATCCTAGCTCTTACCTATTCAATACTGCCTACACGCTAGCAAAACTTACAGAGATCTGAATTACAGGACAGAAGCCATTATACAGCTTTGAAGATCTCTCACCTAGGCACTATGTTTTCTAAGAATTGAGACCAGGAAGAGGGAAGAGGTCTGTTCTTTTCAATGAGCTGGAAGCCATATACGGCCTTTTGGGTTGAACAAGCATCCTGACCATTTTGACCACAACAAGGATTCATAATTCTTCCCCTCAGTAGCATTTTTACATATTTTAAAGCCACCAAGCTTTAGGAAATGCTTTTGGAGCATCTACTGACTTGGGCAAATTGTTTTTAAAAATTGAATTGTGTGGGATAATCCAAAATGGGTCAAGTAAAGCTCTCTGCTTTACTATGAACAACCTCAACTGCAGTATTGAAATTTAAATCATTTTTAAAATGTCAGTAAAGCTTTTTCCTTCTTCTCCTAAAACATCAGTTTTATTTAAACACAGGGTTCTGAATGTTTCTGACCTGAAGCACATAATAGCACATAATGACGTTGGAGTATTTTGACAAAACGTTCCTTTCATCTGTTTTGCTGAGAAAAGACATTGGGAAGAAATGCATGGAAAAATAAACTGTTGAGTGTGTTCTAATATTTAAAAAGAAATTATTTAAATACCTGAGAACAATATTTGAAAATACCAAAATGGCTAAATGGACAAAAAACCCGTGAGAGTTGGAATTGAGAGAATACATTTCATAAGTTAAAAGGAAAATGGATGGTTCTTCATTAAAAAATAAATGTCCTTGATCCTGGCTACCTTCTGAAAGAGTTAGGAGTTGAAACAAAGACCACCTGGAGTGGACTGGCTTATGTAAATGCAATTTTAAACCAGTCAAGAGTATCTAAAAGGCGTACTGAAACGTTAACAAATTTGGGTATGATTCATATAGGTTTATTTCTAAAATTGGAAACTTACTGAAGAGGTATAAAAAGAATCCTAATGTACTGTATTTTAGATGCAGAAAAAAATATTCAGTGTGTCCCTTTTTTTCCAGTCAGGGTAGTTTAGATATTTCACACTGAATCTCTATCATTTGTCTTCTCTCCAGCAAAAGAAAAACACAGCTTCCATCAAATATGTTTCCAGAAAATTTCAATTCTTCCCTTATACAATATCTTTAAAATTTCTTCTTTGAAAATGTATCTTATCTTCTATTATGAAAACATGTCTTTCTTTAAGACAGAGGCTAATTCTTGTATAATGCTTTCTATGAGCTAGGTGCTATGCGATAGTTACTTTCAAATGTGAATTTATTTAATCCCCACAAGAACCGCCTATCGGGTAGAGCCTGTTATCCGTAAAGGGGGGGAATGGAGGTACAACGAGGTTATGTAAAGGTCACACAGCAAGTAAGTGGTGGAAGGAGGATTTGAACCAGGCAATCTAGCTCTGAGTTTTCACAAAAGTCTCACTCTGTTCTGCTGAATCTTCACAATAAGATATCACTAAAAATCAAACGGTTCCACCCAACAAATAAGTGTCTCTGGTTTCTTTCCCTTTCTCAAAACACTTTGAATTCCATGATCTGTATCATAGAAGGTTGGTTTGTTTGTTTGTTTGTTTGTTTGTTGTTTTTTGGTTTTTCTTTAACCAGCTCTCTATCTGAAATACGAGAGACACATCAATTGCTATGGGAACTTCCAGTTGCTTGAATAGTAGGATTTGGGAATTATTTTGAGTGCAAAACAGAAGGGGAAAAAATAGAGTCTAAATGTGACCTTGTCAACTGAATTAACTTCTAGGAGATTCCACTTTAAAATGATACGTCTAGCATTATCGTTTTACTGCTGAAAACTGGGAAGCATTCCAAATTTTAACTTACAAAGTTATTGTACTTCCAAATGAGAAAAATGTTTTTTGAGGTACCTTCTTTTTCTTGAATACTGTGATAGATGGCTCTGTAATAATCCTCTGGAAATGGCCAATGTTGTAATTTGGAGTTGCCCATAAGAAGTTACCATAAACAGGACATGTTAGGAGTTTTGGTTTAATTATTTACTGTGTAGTTTATGTATGCCATCCTATGTGAACTACTTATCATTGACCTCTTTTTTCCAGCTAAGTTCTCTACGTTGTTTTCCTTCTCACAGCCTGACCCTTCCTGTTGGTCGTATGTAAGAGGTAGTGAAGTTTGGCACCGAGTTAATCCTGCATTGAAACGAAGAAGCACTATTTCTCCAATAGAACATTCGGCTTCTCTTTTGTTCATTTTTGTGAGCTCTCCCTTTGCTTTCTCATATCTTCTTACAGAGCCTGTGTGAGCACAGGGTCTGTCTCATCAGCTACACATCACGTGTAATAGCACCTCTAGCAAAATCACTCACAAACTAGTCCCCTTTTTGCTCCCTCATCAATTGCCTATGTCAGTAATAGGGAATTAGCTTTAAAAATATAATCTGATTGAGTACATTACGTTGACCAGCCTTGTGCATTTCCCCCCTGCACTCACTTCATTGTCTCTGTTTCAGAAATGGCCTTTATGCCTCCTGGTCTCAACATAGAGCAAAAAGGACCATCTGGACACCACATATGAGGAAATCAGACATCTCTAGGTTAAATCATGCCCATAAGGACAATTTCTTGTCAGATAAGCTGCTGTGTACTTAGTCTGATAACTAACAAAATTACAATATGGTAATTTTAACTGGAAATTGTCCATTTTTATCCTCAGCTTTTCTCTTTTATCCTCCTTGGTCACCACCCTGTGAGTTCTACTCCTAGGCACTGGCACGCATAGCAGCCCCTGGGCTTTTTTTCAAGCTATGGCAGCTGTGGAAGGTCTGGACAGCAGAGAGTGTCAGGCTGTTGGCTCATGCGTCATAATATGGTGGGGGTAGAAGCACGGCATGGCGTAATACAATAATTTGCTTTCTCCCTGATTTCTAGACACATTGAAAATAAACAAGGCAGGAAGATGAAATGTAAAGAGTAATTGGTGGGTTTGGAGTTATGTTGCTGTCGCTTGTGAGCCAGTGTGACCTAAATGCCCATCGCAACCTCTTTTTTTGACCTCTGGCATTCTTATCTGTTAAATAGGCTTTTTCCTCAGTTGTTTATCAGATAGGAACATGTACACCATAGGAGCCTTGTCCGTAGTCTGCCTTCTACACACTGCTACAAATGGGTTATCTTTTACTCATAGTGAACTTTAACTGTTGCCATCATTTAAAAAATCAGAAGATGTGCCGTACCTGGGTAGCTCAGTTGGTTAATATCTGCCTTCAGTTCAGGTCATGATCCCAGTGTCCTGGGACCGAGCCCCACATCGGGCTCCCTGCTTGGTGGTGAGCCTGCTTCTCCCACTTCCCCTGCTTGTACGCTCTTTCTGTCTCTGTCAAGTAAATAAATAAAATCTTAAAAAAAATCAGAAGATGTTACACTAAAAAAGATTAAGATTTCCAGATTCTCTAGAAACAGGATTATTTGGCAACGCCACTCCCCTAGTCCCACGTGACAACTAAAGGCCATGACACAGCCCCTTCTCCATTAGATAGTGATCTTGGCTACAGTTCACTTCAGTCCCCATCTGGCCTGCTTTGCACATTTCTGTTGCCTGTCTTGTCCCCATAAGCATTTGAGTTTGTCACCTTTGATGTTTATAAAAACACATTTAGATTTAGTTGCAATGTCCTTGACAAACACACTCAATTTGGACCTTGAAAACCAACTTTCTAATACTGGTTTTTAAACTTCTGTTTATATGGAAATTTACTGGGTGAGAGTAATTTCCTTGTGCATTAAAATGTTCATCGCAATAGTTACATAATGGAATTATAAGAAGTTAATGAAATAATTTTTATAAGACTATTTTGTACAACGAAACACTAAAATACTAAATCTATAATGATGATTTGGTACTTTACATATTTCTTTTTAAAGACAAATAGAAGAGACTTTATTCATTAGACCTTAAGTTGACCAACATTTCAGAATCTGATGAAGCAAGATTTTATAAGGTGAATTATACAGAATATTTTTTTCTAAATTTTGTTATGGGAAGATCTACTAAACTGAATTTTTTCCTCAATTTTTTGAGTCAAGAAGTAGAGATAATGATTCACAAGAATATTATAAAGTGGGACGCCTGGGGGGCTCAGTGGGTTAAGCCGCAGCCTTCGGCTCAGGTCATGATCCCAGCGTCCTGGGATCGAGTCCCACATCGGGCTCCTTGTTCTGTGGGGAGCCTGCTTCTCCCTCTGCCTCTGCCTGCCACTCTGTCTGCCAGTGCTCGCTCTCTCTCTCTCTCTGACAAATAAATAAATAAAATCTTAAAAAAAAAAGAATATTATAAAGTAAAATATATGTTTCAAAGTTATTTGTGTTAGCTTGAAAAAGAGTTGCACATCAACCCAGTGGAGGTTCCAATAATACATACCTTTCTTGTTGATCTTCTTTTAAATCTTCCATTGTCTTTTCCAGGATGTCTGGGTTACAAATGAATTTTAAATGAGGAAACCATGTTGTAATGGGTTGAAAATGCCTACCACAGGGCGTTGCTCATTTTAGGAGTTCAAAGAATATTAAAGCTCAATGAAACAGAACAAGAGCAGAGACAGAAATAAAATCTTATCTTGCTATTTGACCTGAGTTGCCCCATTCCCTTGCTTCAAACAAGCAGGAATAAATTGTGATTTACAATGATGCCTTGAAATTAATAACATCCTTCCGCAAAGAGTAGAGAATATTTTATACTTCTTCCTAATTATGTATGTCATTACCTACTTCTCATTCATCTGTTTAATATCTTCCATGAGGCAGGCAGAATTGGGTATATAGTATTACGTATGTTTATGTGCAATAAAAGGAAAACAGAAGGATTCAGTGTCTTTTCGAGGGTCAGTCAGTGGTAGAAGAACTGTGGCTAACAGTTAGATTACCTGGATCTTCAGTCCTCTTGGCAAGAGATAATCTTCTGGGGCACCTGGGTGGTTCAGTCAGTTAAACATCCGTCTTTGGCTCAGGTCATGTTCCTGGGGTCCTGGGATTGAGTCGAGCTGGGCTCCCTGCTCAGTGGAAAGCCTGCTTCTCCCACTCCCTCTGCTGCTTCCTACTTGCTCTCTCTCTGTCAAATAAATAAATAAAATCATAAAAAGGGGAAAAAACTCCTCTGAGTCCTTAATATACTTTAAGCATTTAGAAAATGTTTGTTAACTGTAAAAGACTTTTGAGTCTGTAAAATGCTTTGACACCAAATAATAACTCTATCTTTACAATACAAAAAGCAGAGCTATTCATTTCTTCATTAATCATTTAATGAACAGAACGAAAATCACACAAAAATATCAAAAGGCAAACAGCAAACTGTATATTTACCACAAGTATAACAAAGCATTATAACCATATTTATTCACTGTTAAAAGAACTTATATGAGTGGATAAGAACTTATATGTTAAAAAGAACTTATATGAGTGGATAAGAAAACCACTAAAATCTGAACAAAAACTGTATAAGGGATATGAAAATATATTTTACACACACACAAAATTAAAATGACTAGTCCACTCTAGCCAGAGCTTTCTCTGTAGTAACCAAAACTCATGAGTTCCCCGTGTTCTTCGTTGTTCTGAAAATAGGATCAAATTTCTTGGCATGCCATATAAATTCTTCAAATAACATGATCCCTTATTAGTTCTCTAGCTGTACCTTTCACCACCTCATCTCCTCACATTCCACCCTGCCCTCCAGTTCTCAGGATCCATCCTGCTCTGTTGTCTCTTACCCCACTACAATCCCACTATCCCTTACCTCTTTCTACTCCAGAAAAGGCAAAATGTAAATCAGTTACAAAGCATGCTGTTTAGTTCAAATGACATTTTTATTTGTAGCAAGAGTTTCTGGAGAAAGGAAGCAGTGCATTGATTTACATTCTGCTACAACCTCCTTATTTTACTGGATAACAGTAATAGTTTGTCTATAGATTACATTAGGAGTAGCACTGTGATGCAGCCTGAGATTGTGTGCATATGTTGTAAGGAAAGTCCCATCCTCACTTTACTCATTCATACAGTAGGAATAACACTGCCCCACCGAGTTGGATTCCCCATATCTCACAGTAGGAAGCGTAATAACTATCATGTATTATTTTAGAGATGAACCTTCCAGTAGATGTTCAGGGTACATTAGTAATTGAATAACTATTAGATCTTTTTCTGGTCCCTTCCTTTTACTTCTGTTTAAATGAATAGAGTCAGAAATAAACTTAAATCCCAACAAACCAAAGTCCAGGACCAGGTTGCTTTACTGGCGAATTCTACCAAATATTCAAAGATTTAATACCTATCCTTCTCAAACTCTTCCAAAAAATTGAAAAGGAGGCAATGCTTTCAAATTCATTTCACAAGGCTACCATTACCCTGATACCAAAACTGGACAAGGACACCACAAAAAAAGAAAATTATAGGCTAATATCCCTAGTACATAGGTGTACAAATCCTCAACAAAATATTAGCAAATCAAACTCAACAGTATATCAAAAAGATCATACACCATGATCAAATGGAATTTATTGGAAGGACACAAGGATGGTCCAACATCTGCAAATGAATCAGTGTGATGTACCACATTAGCAAAGTAAAGTAAAGGATGAAAATCAATGATTGTCTCAATGGATGCACAAAAAGCATTGACAAAATTTAATACCCATTTATGATAAAAACTCAACAAAGTGGGTGGGCAAGGAATGTATCTCAATACAATAAAGACTATATCTGGCAAAACCACAGTTGACATCATACACAATAGTGAAAACATGAAAGCCTTTCCTCTAAGATCAGGAACATGACTAGAATGCCACTTTTATTCAACATGGTATTGGAAATCCCAGCCACAAAAAAATTGGGCAAGAAAAAGAAGTAAAAGTAATCCAAGTTTAAAGGTAGAAGTAAAACTCTCACTATTTGTGGATGGCAAGTATTGTGTGTAGAAAACCCATAAGACTACCAAAATGCTTTTAAAATTAATAAATTCACTCAAGTTCCAAGATATAAAATCAGTATATAGAAATGTATTGCATTCTATGCATGGATAGCAAGCTATGAGAAAGAGAAATTAAGAAAACAATCCCATTTACAATTGCATCAAAAAGACTGAAATACCTAGGAATAAATTTAACCAAGGAAGTCAAAGGCATGTACAATGAAAACTGCAAGATCCTGGTAAAGGAAATTGAAGAAGACAAAAATAAATGGAAAGCTATCCCATGCTCATGGATTGGAGGTTTTAACATTGTTAAAATAATCAAAATAAATCTAATTAAGTGCAATTTCTATCAAAATCCCAGTGGTATTTTACACAGAGCTAGGACAAATAATTCTAAAATTCCTATGGAACCACAAATGACCCTGAATAGATAAAGTGATCTTGAAAAAGGAGATCAAGACTGGAGGTATCATGCTCCCTGATTTCAAACTGTATTATAAAACTATGATAATCAGAACAGTATGATATCAACATAAAAATAGACACATAGATCAATGGAACAGAATAGAGAGCCCAGAAATAAACCTGTACATTATATGGTCAGGTGATTTATGACAAAGGAGCTAAGAATATAAAGTTAAGAATAGCAGTCTCTACAACAAATGGTGTTGGGAAAACTGGACAGCCACATGCAAAAGAATGAACCTAGACTACTCTCTTAAACACAAAAACTAACTCAAAATGGATTAAAGACTTGAATATTAGACCTGAAATCATAAAATTCCTAGAAGAAAACATAGATGACATTGGTCTTAGCAATGCTTTTTTGGCTATGACTTCAAAGGCAAAGGAAACAAAAGCAATTTTTTTTTTTTTTTAATGGGAGTACATAGGGCACCTGGATGGTTCAGTGGGTTAAAGCCTCTGCCTTCAGCTCAGGTCATGATCCCAGGGTCCTGGGATCGAACCCCACATCGGGCTCTCTGCTCGGCAGGGAGCCTGTTTACCCCCCTTTCTCTCTGCCTGCCTCTCTGCCTACTTGTGGTTTCTGTCTGTCAAATAAATAAAAATAAAAAATCCTTAAAAAATAAAATAAAATGGGAGTACAACAAACAAAAGCTTCTGCACAGGAAGGAAAGTGTCAGCAAAATGAAAGGCAACCTACTGATTAAAGAAGATATTTGCAACTCATCTAACCAATAGGGGGTTAATATCTAAAATATATAGAGAAATCATACAAGTCAACAATAAAAAAGCAAACAACCTAATCAGACAATGGGCAGAGAATCCAAATTAATTTTTCCAAAGACACAAAAATGACTAATAGGCATATGAAAAGACATTCAAGGTCAGTTATTATCGGGTAAACAAAAATCAAAACCACAATGAAATATCACCTCACACATGTTAGAATAGCTATTATTGGAGCACCTGTGTGGTTCAGTCAGTTGAATGTCTGCCTTCAGCTCAGGTCATGATCCCAGGGTCCTGGAATCGAGCCCTGCTGAGCAGGGAGCAGGGAGCCTGCTTTGCCCTCTCCCTCTGCTCACCACCGCCCCCTCCCCACTGCCCCAGCCGTGCTTTCTCTCTCTTTCTCCCTCTCTCTCTCATTTGAATAAAATCTTAAAATCTTAAAAAAAGAAGAGTGGCTATTATAAAAAAGACAAGTGTTGGAGAGGATGTGGAGAAGAAGGAACTTTCATACATTGTTAGTGGGAATGTAAATTGGCGCAATAACTGTGGAAAGCCATATGGAGATTCCTCAAAAAAATTAAAAGTAGAACTACCATATGACCCAGCTATTCCACTTCTGGGTATTTATCCAAAGAATATGAAAGCACTAATTTGAAAAGATTTATACACCCTTGTGTTCATCACATCATTATTTACAATAGCCAAGATATGGAAACAACTTGTGTTCATCAATGGATGAATGGATCAAGAATATGTGGTTTGTATGTGTGTATGTTCATGTATATACGGATACACACATACAACGCTATCCTACACTTAAACTGGTGGTTCCCAAAGGGGAAGGGAGTTGGGGGGTGTGTAAAACCGATGAAGGTGCTCAGTTGTATGGTGATGAGTGTTTACTAGGTTTATGGTAGTGCTCATTTGGTAGTGTGTACAAATATCAAATTATAATGTGCACCTGAAAGTTCTATAATGTTATATCCCAATATTATATCAATAAAAGAGAAGTAAACTCATAGATCATTACAGCCTAAAGGACCTTAGAAGAGACCAGTCAGTTTAATGGAGACTCTATGTGCTTCATGTCTTCTTGCTCAATACTCACCACATTTACAATAAAGATTTAATGTTCACCTTTCCCAGGAAATTGAGCTCTATGAGGGCTCTCACCCTGTGGGAGAAAAATGCCCAATCACTTTTTCCCCTTGATACTCCAAAGTAACCCCTGGATAGCTATATGGCTATATGATTGAGTCAGTTACACCTGAGAAAACTGAGGGCAACAAAGTTACACAAATCACATAAAGGAGTTACTAAAATTAAGAGAGAGGGGACAATGAAACCTACATATTCTCCTTCTAAGTTATTTACAAGCAAGGTGGTTAATATCAGCTAGATCCTATTGTCATTCTGTTGTAAGTACCACAGAGATACACAAAGCCAGGAAGAGAGCCAGTGAGTGGAAGTCACAAGAGGCTGGCTGGTTGGTTAGGTGTCAGTCTCCTCTTTAAGGGAGGAGTTCAGGGCTGGCCTCCTCATTGAGGTGTCCTGTGAGTGGAAATCTGAGAATAGTGAGGAGGTGATCCATGATGGACATCTGGAGAAACTATTCTAGACACAGGGGGAAAATTAAGAAGAGCAAAGGAGTTGAAATTGCTAGCATATAGGAGCTTTGGGAGTTAAGATAATTTTAGACATTAAGATTACAGAGATGAATGCTGTGGTGGGGAAGATCATAGGTTCTCACAGATAATCGTAAGGATGAGAAATTATTGGAGAGTTTGACATGATGAGATTTATACATTTTCATAGGATTATTCTGCCTGCTGTGTGGAGAATAGGGGACAGGGCAGAAGAAGGGAAATCATTCAGAAAACTAGTACAACAGTCCAGGAGAGAAATGACACACTTAATCACATGCTATACCCACTGCAAAGGAAGCTTGCAGCCATCACCATTGTTCCAACAGCCTTGTGAATCAAGGAGAATTTAGTAGGGGCAAGAAAGGAAAAGAGTAGAGAAATGACACAATGGATGACTGCAAGGCTATTCCTGTTGCTTTCCTTATTCACAGTGTACATTCTGACGTCTGTACGCATGTGTGCATAGATAGGCAGCCATTCACCAGCGCCACACACATGCACACACACACACGCTCTCTCTCTCTCTCTCTTCTCTCTTTCTCTCTCTTTGACAAATTTCCCTTCTTCACAGAGAACATTGCATTTTTGGCTTCCTTGGCATGTCTCATGATTATCCTATCTAAACAAAATCACCAAAGCTGCCTCTTTTCTTTCCACTGGTTTCTTCATCTGTTAAGACTCAACACTGAGATAATCCTCTCTAAGAACCCTACTTTTTCTTTTCCAGGTTGAATTGGGAGCCCATTCTCTGGCCAAAATTAATTTGTGTATATTGCTTTGACACATTTATCAAATTCTATCCAATTAATGTACTTATCACTAGATTGTTAGTTCTTTGTGATGAAAGACTGTGTGTTCATTTATGTATCCCCAATATTTAGCAGTGTCCGGTATACACCAGGTGTTTATAAATTGTGATGAATGAATGAGTGAATGAATGAATCAATGGATCATTCTGAGTTAAATATGACAAAGAATGGAAAACACACCAAGGACATCATGACACAGCTGAGTTCACAGCACATCATGCAAGCCTTATAGGCAGACAAATCAATGAGGAGCTGATTCCTCCTCTTTACAAGTTCTCTGCCCAGGAATGTGTCAGGCCACATTTATTTATCAGGTTTCAGAACAACTAAGTGATACTGAATATAGCAGGCACTTTAGTTGGTTATTATTTACTTAATTGCTCATATATACCTACATATTCCTGCTTTGTTTCACAAAGGACTTGAGATCACGATGTGGAATGCATACATTGTAAATTTAGCTTGAAAGGACAGCCATGTAAAGCTTCTAAAATATAGAATAAGAATTGAGATGTTAAAATATTACATTAAGGTTTGTCTTGGGAGATCAGCTTTTGTCGGGTGGCATAATTTTGCAGATATTAGCATAAACACTCCAGCGAGGCCAAGACATTGGGGATGGGGAAAAGGTAGTAGGAAACCAAAAGAAAAAAAAAAATGTATTGCAATTTGGTTGAAATTCATAGGCAGCTGTTAGGTCATCTCTAAGCTACCACTTCAGTGCGCTGAAAAGTCAGGGTAGCTTGAAACCAGAGTTAATTCCAATGAAAATGTGGTTAGTTCAATAGTCAACCTGGTTAAAATATTGTATCAAATACCTGACTCAGGGGTGTGGTCTTTACAGTTGCTGGAGTGGGTAAGGCTACGAATTCTCCTCAACTAGCAGTTTCCTCATCTATAGGGTGGGTTCATAAAATTTTCTTGCTGGGAGAGTCTGAAAGTTTGGGTCCTATACATATATACAAATACATAGTAACGAATAACCTTATCCCAGATGTTCTACCAAATGCCCTCCAACTCTACCAAAAGAACTTACCTGTGGAGGTCAGCGAACGAGTTTGTGGTTAATCTTCAGTGCTAGAGACACTCGGGAATTCCTTGTGCCCTAGGAACTTTATCACTCACACTGTTAATTATGAAATATATGCAAACATGCACTTGGTGAGAAAAATAATTTCAACATTAAACTACCATTTTGAATCTCTTTGGTGACGTTTGGATATTATGTCCAAGAAAAATAAAATCCATATAAATTTGTTTCAGGAAAATGTGTTACCAATTGAAGCACAGTCCAGATAGTGTTTCTGCAACAATGGAAATATTCTGATCTGCACTGTCCCGTATGGTGGCCCCTGGCCACAGTTGGCTGTTGAGCACTTGATATGTAGCTAATGAGATTAAGGAACTGATTTTAAATTTTAATTAACTTAAAATGATCAGCCATGTGTGATTAGTGGCTATCAGATTAGCATAGATTTCTACAAGGTTAGTTTATTAAACAAATAAGTAAAATATAAAACATTTAACATGACAATAAGCACCATGTAGAAAAAGCCAGGAAGGAGAGATCATGATGTCCTTGTGAAATTTTAAAATCTTTTAGTGTCCTGATTTATTGTGACTGTATAGGCCGCTTACTGATGTTCCTTTTTCAATCATAAAAATATTTTCTACTCAAAAAAAGTAAAAGCATTTTTTTTTCTTTTTTATCACAAGTGATATTTTTGTGACAAACTTATAAGGAACAAATTTGATTTTTTTCCAACAATGCCTTGGTATCTAAGTTTATTTTAGTTTAGTCAGTCTTGTGGCAACTTTTCTATCATGTCTTGAAACCGAGTGGAAGGCGGATTGCAACTTTTGCATTCCACTTTTGGAAAGTTGTTATACAGTCTAACTCAAGGAAGATATATAAAAATATATACCTTTATCATCATAAGATTGCAAAGCAGTTGATATATTTCTGGTACTGTGTCTGTTAAAAAGTAAAAGAATGTTTCATTTGGGGACATTAAGACTCAATATTTCATAAAAATAGACAAAAGCAAATCCAGACTCTGTGAACTTCGCATATTTGAAATAACATGGAGCTTTTAATATTCTGAAATAGGGTAGACCTCCAGGAAGCTTCAAATGACTATGTAATTTTCCAAGTTAATGTAAAAAAAAAATAAGTCAGTTTTGGGAGCTATACTGAAATTCTGACTGGGCCAACTGGGAAACTAGACTATCATAGTGATCATAATATGTAATATATTCCTTAAACTTTATTGATTTTCTATAGTTCAGTACAAATGAGCTCAAAGCACTTCATGTATTTTATCTCATTTGTCCTCACAACATTTCTGTAAGATAGGTAGGGGGCAACTGTAATTAAAGATTAGATGTGTCAGTTTTCCATGGTTATGGAAACGCATTAAACTGGAACCTATTCAGCCTGCCAACCAAGACAATTAAGTAGTCATTTCACTTATCAAAGTACCAATTACTTGATTTTTTTTTTCTTACATCATAATTTTCTCTCCATTTTCTCTCAGACTAATCCTGCATCTTCAATAATTTCAAAGTTCAACGTTGGTAGTACTTCTTGGGAATTGTCTTTTGGAAGGCTTTCTTTTGTGAAATTTCCTACATGACTCCTCTATTGTCAGCAGCTCAAGTTCATGTGCAGGGCATTAGGGTATGAAAATGAGTGCTCATTTTTTTAAAGTCAATAATATATTTTTGAAGCATGTTAGGCAATATAACTAATTGCAAACGCTTCTTCGTTTGCTTCATTTTTTAAAAATCATTTACTTAGGTCCTCAAAATCATGCTGCTTGGCCCAACAGCTTTTCAAACAAGTAACTACTCCATCTCTATTATTTTATAACATTTATATTTAGAATACAATGTTGATGTGAAAAATTTTTTAAATCATATAGGTAGTGATCATAAAAAATTCAGCTTTAAAGTTATTCTACAAAAACGTATAATCATACCATATGTCTTCAGTTTCCCTACTTCTTTCAATTTCGTATTACTTACAGTCTCTACCAGTAAGTCAGTGAAAAGTATTTCCTTCCATTTGTGTAGCAGAGACTGCTAGCTAGTCACCGAAATCCAGGGTCCCCTCTTCTTCCTGGGCACACAGATGGACCAAATTTCCCAGTCTCCCTTGTAGTTAGACACAGGGATGTGACTGTTTTTGCCAGTGCAGTGTACATGGGAACAGTGGGTACTAACTCAAGGCCATGTGTGCCTTCATGTTATTTTTTAATCTAACTCAGATGGAGATGATGCCCAAGGTGACTTTGTAAACAACATTTTGAAGACATCAGAATCACCATCAGCCTAGGTCTTTGCATGACTTTGTAGAAGAAAATCATGCTGCCACTTTGATCCTCTCCCCAACACAATACAGTAAATGTCTATTGTGAGAAAGCCATTATATATATTGGGGTATATTCATTACAGCAGTTAGCCTGTGATAACAATTACACCACTTACAATTAGTTTTATCACCAAAAAAACAAAACAAAACAAAACAAAAAAAAACAAATATTCAAGAGGAGCTTAACAAGTGAGGTAGATATAAAATTACTGGCAAATATTTATTCAAATAAATCTCACTGGCCACAGACTACCAGAATACAAAGCCAAGAAGCCACAGGGTTACTTACTGGGTTAAAATTGCCTAGAAACTTGTGAGCAAGAGGTGAACTTTATAACTAAGATGCAGAACCATTTATATGTATATTTTTCTAGTCCTAGTTTTTCCATAGTATGTGTTCAGTTGATATCAAACCTACTCAAATATCTTACCTAATACCAAGGTTTTTGTAGACCTTGATATGGAATATATAAGTGAAAAAAAGGATGAAATATGAAAAATGGATATCAAAATCTGAAGCAGTGAAATAAGAGCATCAGAAGGAAATTGGATCATGCTTCCTGAACAGGAAGGAAATTAGAGCATGCTTCTAAGGACTATGTTGACTTAGAAATATGTAAAAAATTTAGCTGCCTAAAGGATGTGACATGGGAGGATCAATCAAGAAAAAGGAATATAAAAAGAACACATTATGGAAATGGGGAAGGAAAAGAAATAAAAGAAGAACACATAGTATATTGAGTATAAATTTTTAAGCTTTGAGGGTGAGAAAGGGCAAAAAAGAAAATAAAGCTGAGTGAATTAATGTTGGCTAAAAGGGGTAAGTGGAATCAGAGGGGCTCTTACAATTATATCAGGTGAAAAAGAAATACTAGAAAGAAAGTGGATCCATAAATAATCTGAAAAGTGGATGGAATCAATAATGTTTAAATGGTTGAACTACTCAACTTTAAAATGTTTTAACTAAAATAATGAAAGTTATGGAAAATTATTAAGTTATGAAGAGCCTATAAATATGGCTAATGATAAAATTCAGTAAAAGAATATTAGAATGATTAAGTATAAGTTGAACAGGAGTTCTGATGGTATGTATCATGAGGATCAAAAGGATTCACTAATTAATTTACCATCCCCTGTGTCTTATTTTTTTAAAAAGTCATAATGAAGAAACTGGCAAAAAATGAAAGGCAAAAGTCAGAGTCATGCAGTCTCAAAAGTGTAGTTTTATTATTTGTGAAAATGATTATAGCTAGTTTTAATCAGGCAAAATCATAATATACATTAAACAAATGTTTCAGATGGAAGACATGAAATGTTTAACTAAAGAAAAGAGTATCAATTTTTGATCAAAACATTTAAATTTCCTATAACTTTATTTGATCTATGGGCTATTCGTAGTTTGTTTCGTTCAAAATAAATTTAGTAGCATAGAAAAATATTTGAAGTCCATCAGAACATAGACGTTCATATATTCTCATTTTATATATACATAAATATAAATACATAGAAACATAAGTAATACATAAACATAATACATATAAAAACATATGTTTCAAGGTATGTATTTTTGATTACCATTATTTGCTAAGTTCAAGAAATAAACTGAGATCTTCAGGAATATCTGATACCATCTGAATGTGTATCATGTACATAACAAATACAGATTACTGTTAGAAATATTTTATTAAGCCAAGAACTTTAAAATGTAAGGATTAAAACAAGAAGCATGTTCATCACCCGTAAATTACTCATCAGTGTTCAGTTGTGTTGCCTGCATGGTGGCTCTACCCTACCTGTTGTAGTCCCACGGCATTGATTTTTTTTTTTTTTTTTCATTTTTCACAAGGGTCAGGCTTTGTTCTGTCCAGGGCTTTTGCATATGCTGTTTATTCTTGTATACCACCGCCCCCCCTGCAACTATCCACCCCCACTCTTTCCTTGACGTAAGCATTTCGAACTCTTTCTTCATATCTTAGGCAAAGCATGGCTTCTCTCATGGAAATCTTCTCTCACAACTTCAACCAGGTCAATTAACTCTTTACCTCTTAACCTGTATTACAGCCAAAGACACATCATACTTTTATAAAAAAACGTAGTTAATATTGTTCTTTCCTGTTAAAAGAAACCCGAAACTTCAATACATTTTATCTCAAATGTTAGAATATTTTCTTTTGTATTTTCTTTATACACCTGTCATTATAATGTGCTTACCAGTGAAAAGCTCTTTTAAAAGTTGTAATAAGCACAAACTTCACATAAACATTGTGGTTGACATGGAAACTAAATAAGATTCTGTTTTTTCTTCATTGGTACAAATAACTGGGTTATTAAGATTTGATTACTAAGATTCTCACAAGAAAGCATTTCTTAGGCCAAAAATGACAGCTGTGTCATTATTGCTAGTTAAACAAGTTGAGAGCCATTAATCAGAGGCATGAATAAGTTGGTCTTGGTGGTGGTGGTGGTGGTGGTGGTGGTGGTGTGATGGTGAAGAACGAAGATGATAATTGTGATAAATACTCCATCATGGAACCTTTTGCATAGCATTTTTTAAAATAGTGATTATATGAAAACTGAATATTCTGCTCTGGGATCTTTTATTAATTTCAACATTTCAAGATGTACATGTAGCCAAATAAATTATTACATCGAGAGGCATATTTTCCTTTTTCACCTAGAGACTTGCATGCAAATTAGAGGAAACAGCAGGTTGCCAATGATCGAGAGGATGCAGATTGAAAGAAAGAAAAAGTGAAACAGATGTTCATCCCATCATCTTCTTGCACAAATTTAGACTATCCTTTCTAACACAATCTTTAGGTCAGTTTGAAATTAGCAAGCAACAGTACTTCTGAGCTTTTAGCAGTGTTCATATTCTGCACACCAGGAGGAACAGGAGGAACCTGGATAGCCTTAAAGCAGTGTGCAAGAAAAGCACGTGACACGGACTTCAACTAGGAGACCAGAGAGAAGTTCTGGTCTTCACCTTGACATTGCCCAGCTCTCTCACCCTTTGTCTGACAGTTGTCTCTCTACACTTAAGTTTCTTCATCTGTAAAAATATAATAAGGCTAATAATAAAAATAACTCACAATTTACAATTGTATGATTGATGTCTGCTTCACTAGAGCACTATGTCAAATCGATGTACTTTATTTAATCCTCAAAATAAGCCAATGTTGTTGTTATTCCCCATTTAATAGTTGAGGATACAGATATTTAGCGTACAGTGGTCACCAGGGTCCAAATCTTCAATCTTAGAAAACTACCAATAGGCCACACTTGGTGCCAATCTACTGAGGATGATATAGGACAGGAACCATGAGCTTTAGCTTGAGAGATTCCTGCTCGGTGGGAATCCTTGCAGGGGTGCATCCAGCAGTCTATTTACCAGTCCCATGTAGCTGCCCAGGAGACCTCTTCTCCCCATGTGGCAATTCAGTGCAAGGAGATGAGACTCACACTGTGGGAGCAGCTGAGTCTAAAACCTCAGGGCAGGGGCACCTGGGTGGCTCAGTGGGTTAAGTCTCTGCCTTCACCTCGGGTCATGGTCTCAGGGTCCCGGGATCGAGCCCCACGTCAGGCTCTCTGCTCAGCAGGGAACCTGCTTCCCCTTCTCCCTTTGCCTGCCTCTCTGCCTGTTTGTGATTTCTGTCTGTCAAATAAATAAAATCTTTAAAACCTCAGGACAGGGACTACTTTCCCCTATAATGTTCATACAAAGAATTTCTAAGGACAGGTCAGTTACCAGAGTTGCCAGACTCTAGGAAGCCCAAAGTTGGGTCTCCTCATCAGGTATTCAGTCATTCACTTAGAGTCCTAGAAGCCGAGTTTCAGTTTACCAATCAATGGTCCTTTTCCCCATGAGCAAGACTACGTAGTGACATAGTTAAAATGTCAACTTTTACCAGGGGACCCTATCTAGAAGTTAAATTCAAGTTAATTTTACATGCAAAAGGGAAAGGGATTTTATTAATCTTTTACATACAAGTAACTTTTCCAGTCAGAGAGCTAACAGGCAGAGGAGCTGATATTTGACCCTAACTGATCAGAATCTAAAGCCTCTAATCAATATGCTTGTTCCCCAACCTTGCTAACTACCCCACAGCGACACTAGCCTCTTTTTTTTTCTTGAGCACTTGAAGCTTATCCTTGCCCCGGAATGCTCTTCTCCTGCTGTTCATATATGGCTTCTTCATTCAGGGTTAGCTTGAATACCCGTTCCTCCAGGAAATTTTTAATTTTATTTATTTTATTTCATTTATGTTTCAGTGTTCCAAGCTACATTGTTTATGCACCACAGCCAGTGCTCCATACAATATGTGCCCTCCTAATACCCACCACCAGCCTCACCCATACCCCCAATTCCTCTCCTCCAAAACCCTGTTTGTTTCTCAGAGTCCACAGTCTCTCATGCTTCATCTCCCCCTCCAATTTACCCCAATTCACTTTTTCTTTCCTTCTGCTAATGTCTTCCGTGGTATTCCTTATGATCCACAAGTAAGTGAAGCCATATGATAATTGACTATCCCTGCTTGACTTATTTCACTCAGCATAATCTCCTCCAGTTCCATACAAAAGTTGGGTATTCATCCTTTCTGATGGCTGCGTAATATTCCATTGTATATATGACCATATCTTCTTTATCCATTTGAACACCTCCAGTTTTTCAACCATATTCTCTTTCCCCACAACTACCTGATAATTTCCATTATAGTGTTTTCTTTACAACACTTCACCCTCTAAAAATATCATGTTAAATGTTCTACTTATTTATGACCTACTTTCCTTCACAAAGATTTAAACCCCATAGTGCTAGTAATTGGAGTTAACTTATTTACTGTTTTCGCTAGGACCTAGAATTGTTCTTGGCTCATGATCGGCACAGAGTTATTGATTGAAAAATGAATGCTCTCCTATCCAATTTCTCTCATATAACTCTTATTTTCATAAGATAAGGATATCCATTATAAGGATATCCAAACATGTTTTTATTTCTTAATAACTTAAAAATAAAAATTTTAATTCACCCCAAGTAACAAACTAATCTGTCTTTAGGCAAAACATCTAGGCAAAAGCTTAATCGTCATTCATTCAAAAACACTTTTATTATACATTGATTATGTGGAAGTCATGCTGTTTTAGGGTCTATAGTGGATGCCAAAGAAAGAAAATCATGAATCTATTATGTACTTATCAAATTATATTTCATTTAATTCTTTACAGATTCTCTGTAGTTGGCTTCTAAACTGATTAAGGCCTTGAAAAGTGATTAGTTTTTATGATGCTAGCATCTACTACAGTGGTTTCAAAAGTCAGATGCAAGTATCTCAGTGAAAATAAATTACTAGAATTTCTATTCCTATTCATTTTTATCTCTATATTTTAAAAAGTTGTCTACATTTATGTTTATGTTATGAAGACTATACAGAGTTCGTGTAGTAAAAATGCATACGATTTATAAATAAATACCTGTTAGGATGCATGCTCAAAATTTTGCTTATGGGCTATGTAATTGCAGTAAAAAAATTTAACAATCATTGGAATGGAAGCTTTAGACACATAATAGGCCCCTTTACCTTTTTATTATTTCATAAATGAATTATATGATCAATTCTTTTAAACAAAGTGTGGACAAGTATGTAATTCAATTCAGTATATGTTAAATGCTTCCTGAAGGATGAAGAACACCTTCCTTCTGAATATGGAAAAAGAAAAGATAACTTTTGCCTGTGGAAAGCCAAAAGATTGAAATTAGCATTTACCTTTGTAATATGGATATGATTTGCTAAAGTTCAGATAAAGAGGATGCTCATTCTAGGATCTACGGCAAGCAAACAGAAAAATAGGGCCAAGCCTCTTGTGTTCAAAATGGTAACTTTTCCAGTGTGGAGGAGAAGGCTTATGAATAAGAAAATAAAGAAGAGCAGTAGGGTTCAATAGAGGAAAACCAACGCAATACACCATATAAATAAAATGAAAGACAACAACCACATGACCATCTCAAGAGATGCAGAAAAAGATATTTGGCAAAATTCATTGTACTTTCATGAAAAGAATTCTCACTAAATAGATATAGTGGAGCTCAGCTCAACATAATAAACGCTATGTATGAAAAACATATGTAAGATTATAATCAATGAGAAACAACTAAAAGCTTTTCTCCTGAAGTGCAGAAAAAGGTAAGAATGCCCTCTTATCACTGCAGTTCAACATAGGCATGGAAGTATTATCTGGAGCAAAGAGGAAAGAAAAAGGAAAAGGCATCTAAATCTAAAAGGAAAAGTAAAATAACTTCTTTTGTAGATGATGTGATCCTAAAGGTAAGAAACTCTTAAGACACCACAAATATATCCCCCAAAACTGTTAGAACTGATAAATGAATTCAGTAAAGTTGTGTACCAAAATCAACATATAAAAATTACTGGAGGTTGTATATACCAACAACAAACTATCTGAAAGGGAATTTAAGAAAAACAATGCCATGTATATTAGCAACAACACCAACACAAAATTAAAAACTGAAGAATTAAATTAACCAGAGATATAAAAAACTCATACACTGAAATTACAAAACATTGATGGGGAAATATTAAAAAATGCAAATAAATGGAAAGACATACCATGTTCATGAATTGGAAGAATTAATATTTGTTTAAGTGTCCATATTCCCCAAAGAAAACTATAGATTCATTGCAATCCCTATCAAAATTACCCTAGCATTTTTTCCAGATATAGAAAAAAAAAATCCGGAATTCACATGCAACCACAAAAGACCATGAATAGACAAATCATGTTGAGCAAGGGGAATAAAGCTTAAGACATCACATATCCTTACTTGAAATTATATTGCAAAGCAATAGTAATCCAAACAATAAGAAACTGGCATCCTAATAAATATATAGACCACTGATACAGAATAGAGAGCATAGACCATGTAGTTATGCTCAACTGATCTTAGACAATAACACATACTGGTGAAAAATTTCCTCTTCAAAAAATGGTGTTAAGAAAACTGGATATCCACATGTGAAAAATGAACTCTTTTCTCAAGCAATATTCAAAAATTAACTCAAAATGGAATAAAGCCTTAAATGTATGACTTGAAACCTTGAAACTACTAGAAAAAAAACTAAGGAAAAGCCTTCTCATAATTGGTCTTGACAATAATCTTTTGGTTATGACCCCAAAAGCATAGGCAAAAAAATGAAACATAGACAAGTATGTTACATCAAACTTAAAAGCTTCTGTACAGCAAAAGAAGCAAACAAACAAAATGAATGAAAAAATTATTGCAGAATATATAACTGATGGGGTAAAAAAAAATTAAAATGAGCAACAAGAAGATAGTTCCAGAAAAAGTATGATGGATTCTGAATACTAGGCAAAAGATTTTTTAGTTTAACAATGAACAGTGGAAAGGTAGAGAATGTTTCCAGAGTAATAGTATTTTCAAAATGATATTTCAGAAACATATGTTAACAATGTGCAAGACTGGCTGGAAAGTAGCCTGGAGACAGAGGTGCCTGTTGGACACCTATGGCCAAGAGCTCAAGCATGACACAAAAATGACCTGTGATGGGTACAGTGCACTTCTATTGTGTTGGAATAAAAACACTGGAGTGGGGATATTAAAGAGAAGATTTACTTTATGGACTCTATTTTTCCATCATAAAAGTGTCACATAAACATCTATTTTGGAGTAGAAGAAATGGGTAGTGTAAGAGAATACTGATCTAGTCCTCCACTGGGAGAGCCAATGTTCATTGGATGAATAATTAAGTCAATGGAGAAACAACAAATCCCTCTAGATAATGGCTTTGCTCTCACACAAAAAGACTGTACATAAAGTCAAGTGTTACGTGCATTGGTGCAGGTTATTGACCAGCTCTTGGCAACTCTGTGGTACTCAGCATGTACTAAAGGATATTAGTAACAAAATGCCTTTAGTAAGATGCATTTTTCTGCAAGAGATGCAGCCAGAGTTTTTATTTGCTATGACCCCATTCAAGAATGTTAGGACTTCTGACAAGTGGTCCCATCCTAAATTAAGTTTCAGAGGGGAGAGAGGAGGAGAGCAGAGGACACAGTTAATGGCACTCTTAAGTCTGAGGGCTCACCCAATCTGTTTTTGTTCTTTGCTTCACTACACAACATGTCCAAGATTTAGTATACTTCAAAAAGTATAGCCCAAAACATTGAGACTAGAAGATACACATATAACAAAAATTTTAAATCAAGAATAAGCCATATATAATAGTCCTAAATCCAACTTTATTATCCATTTCTTATTTTTATTTGAATTCAAATTGTTGGCCATATGTTCTCTATAACATTTAGATAGCTGTAACGTTTAGATAGCTATAACATTTATTTGTTGCCACTAAATCTAACTACAATTAATTTTTAAAATGTCTGTAGGTTTATTATCCAAATATTTTGGAGTCTCAATATTCTCCTACAATAAATCAAATAGAGTTTTCTGCCCCCTCCCCAATGTTTAAGAAATATATGAGGAAGAGAATCACAAGCATGATACTTTCTTTTAAAAAGATTCTGCTTAGTAATAACCGTGGTTAAATTTCATGAATCAATCCATCATTAAAAATGTTGGACAGCTTATTTTACTTCTCAAGGACTCAGGTCTCCCATCTGTAATATGAGAACTATAATAGTAACTTATGAGTGTTCTATCAAAATTGGGGTACTTCATGTGAAGTTCTTATCAGAGTGCCTGGCAGTCGATCAGCATTTAATCCATGTTTAGTATTACCCTTAATACTTCTGAACATATGATTAAAATTACTCAACACCTTTGGTCTTTTCTAATACTTAAATGAATTAAATACATTGATTTTACCAAGTGATATGACTGAATTTCCATTGAAGAGGTTGAACTTACTTCTAAGTAGTCGATGTTCAGATTTGGGTGAAATCTGGATGATTATGAGAGTTGGGTTTCTATTTATCGTATTTCAGTGTTTCATTAAGCATAGAAACCAACCCCACATGATGAAATCTGGCCGTTTCGTATATAAGGAGAATGGGTCATTCAGTGAAAACCAAAGAATAGGAAGTAATCAAGATGTTATTTCTGCTGGCTGGATGTTACAAAGTTCACATGTTAAAGTAGGAAATATGTACATGTACTAGAAATATATTTAGTATACCTTTAAGTTATCTCTACACTGAAGTTAGATAATTTCCCAGGTTTTATGAGGCTTTGTTGTTATCTTTTCCAAATATAGATGATTCTACTATGGAAATGAGAAAAAGAAGTGCTTGTGTATAATAAATGGAAATTGAAACAAAGAAATAACCTAAAAATGTGATTTTTCTTGCTCTTTAGAGAAACTGTTTATTTTTCCTCTTTTATTCAGGGGCCTAGATTATATTTTCACTTCTTTTTTTCTGTTGCCATGTGTCTCTTGTTAGATCAAGTAGAGCTGATCTCTACCAGCTCATTATCAGTATACCATCCCTCCCGGGGAACATAGCAATGGCCAAACATGGATCTACTTGTCTTTTTAAGAACCTCTCTGAACACATTGAGTCGTTGAGGACCTGCCTGGTCTTTTCCTTTGGTCTTTGCCATACACCGTCCTGGTGTCTTCATAGCAGACACGGTAGTTAGAGGGCTGTTGTAAGTCATACTTTGGGCAGTGAGGAAGAGAGATTGTCTGCTTAAGTCTTTAAGGATACTTAAATTATCTTTCCATGACTGTAGACACCCTTTTTCTTCAATCCTCCTGCCTCTGACCTCTGTAGGATAAGGTGCACTTTTACTCTACATGGATATTCAGCAGAAAATTTAAGAATTTTCTTTTCCTATTAGTTTGAAAATCAGATTCTGACCAGGAAAGAACTTTATTTCTGAGCATTCACCTGCAGGCTCACTTCCTTCCATTATATTTGCCACTAAAGTCATTAACAATTAGAGAGTCACTTATTTACAAGATGAAATTCTTTCACCAAGCATATGCATGAGGACCCAAGAGCATTCATTAGCTCCTTCCTTCTTTTTCAGTATTCCTTTATTATCAGAAAATACAAATATGAAACATTTTTATTCTACTCTAATTTGATAACCTCCCCTGGAAGGACAATTTAAAATTATATTCTTTTAAATTTCGTTTTGTTGTATTGATAAGCTATAAGTAACATCGTTTCAAGCAAGTTCTGTGTGGTTTTGAACGGACCTGAATTTGAAACATGACAAAATTTAATCAGATTAAAGTATATTTTGTGAGTGCTAATTAGACTCTGATACTTTTCATTTCTAGTCAGTCTTCCAAAGTGATTCGGCAAGGGGTTTTTCAGAGTTTGGCTTCATGAGGGATCTACTTGTATCTGCATCATTGGTTTACAGGAATTCATCTTTGTTAATCTACACATACTGTTAAGGCTTTACAGTTTATACTTCTACTTAATGATCTAGTTCACCTGAATCTGTTTAGGTCAGTCTCTGAAACAGTCCATATGGAGTAAAATTTAAACATGTGGAGTGAAAGTTGCACCTTTATTATGCAGAAGTCAGAGGTGCGGGGTTTGAGGAGAAAAGCTATCCAGGGTCTTGGAAAGATTACTGAAGTATTCTTAAAGTTGTTTGGAGACTGATCATCTACAGATACAAAACAGAAAAATACATCAGGATACAGATGACCTCTGATCATCTGATAACTATTTGGTTACCAGAAGTCTGATGATCCAAAATTAGCATAAAGGAATTAAACCAAATATATATCCAGATTTTCAAGTTAGCAGACAACTTTGGGATCTTAAATTCTTTCAGTGCACACACGGTTATCTGCTAATCTGAAAAACATAGTGGATAATCTGAGTCTAAGAGATAGAAGCTACTTGACGTAATTTAAAAGATGCAATCGGACGGTGACACTTTATAGTCCCACTTATGTCCTCCCGACCTCCCAAATTTGAAATACACAGACCATAATAAAGGTTAGAGTGAGCCCTTAATCTTAATTATGCATTTTGCAGTATTATAAATGCTGAAAGATTACTTCCAATGTTTGGGATAATCTTACAGGGTACAGATGTGGTTCCCTTTGGTACATGCCATCTTTACTGAACTAACAATTTCCATAATGCTGTCACATTCTGCATGGGAAGCAGATTTACAGATAGGTAATCCATGTAAGGTATTTTAAAGCCAGCTTATTAAAGGATTGAGGCCTGCTGTTAAAT
This sequence comes from Lutra lutra, assembly GCF_902655055.1. Taxonomy (NCBI): domain Eukaryota; kingdom Metazoa; phylum Chordata; class Mammalia; order Carnivora; family Mustelidae; genus Lutra; species Lutra lutra. Next base: position 32,915,263 of record NC_062281.1, on the reverse strand, counting down.
TGCATCTGCCTTCAATTGCTATGAGGAGCCAACAGCAGCACGAAGTGTAGTCATTTAGCGAGGCTAGAGAAAGGCCTATTTAAAGTTTGATGATATATCCTTTCAACTTTTCCTTCAAGCTCCTTTTAGGTTTATATTTACTCCATTATAACTGTATTTCATGCTCTATACTGTAATGTAATTTTCCCAGTAATCCTGGAGTATGGATATTAAGAATTAGGAATCTTTTTCTTAAAATTTATACCCTGAGGTTACAATTTTAAAATTTGTTTTTTTCCTTGATAGTAGCCTTATTTCAAAGTAGCAACCCACACTTTGGATTTTTTTTTTTTTTTTAACATTGCTGAGTGTGAATGGCTGAACTAATTTCAGAGTATATGATCGTGTTTACTCTTGCTCTACTGTGTCCTTCAGATTTTGAGAGCCATGTGTAAGAACTGGGATGATGAATGCCTTACCTGTGTGTCTGGTAGTTTTGAGTTTGTGTATTACCCTCAAACAAGGGGAGAAGGTTAAACTGGCCTTTAAATTCATCTTCAGATCTCTGAATGACAGGTTTTGCTATACCATGATGTGTTTGGAAAACATATGTATTTTCTCTTGCTTTTTTCTTATGTCTTCCACAATACCTAACTTAGCTCTATGCAAATAGGAGGCATTCCATCTAAGTCCCTGACTTGGCTTTAACTGAAATCACTTCTAGTTCCCTTTTTCTTAATCTTGAGCCCAGGTAACCTTTCCAAGTTTTTACTTAGTTATCTGTTCTTGATTCCTGCATTTCTTGTATTCCAGGCTAGGGGCATCTGAAGTGAAAGTGACACACCAGGGAAGATGGCAGGGAAAGAGATGGAAGAGGTGTCATTCATAGTAAATATATTTGCGGGAAACCCTGGGGATATCAAAATGCATATCAGCATTTTTGAAAGTCCAAGGTACCTTATATCAAAGAAATTTCTTTTAGTTTCTTAAATCCATGGGCCATATTTTATTAAAAATCATATTAGAACCTTCATTTTTATTTCCTAGACAACGAGACAAACCAGTGCTTTAACCAGTACCAAATGGAATATTCCCAAACTAGGAAAATTTGGTTAGACATTTGATAGCTTTTAAATATATTATGGACAGAGCTCATAAACTATACAAAAAAACCCAAAAAGATGTTTAGGAATTGAGTTGTAAAAATGAAAATTAGTAGTTTCCTGGCTATATACTTTATGTAGTAAAAATAATAAAAGCCATGTGATCTGTTACTGCCACTAGGTTATAAAGCTTCAATGTCAATGGTGTTTAGACTGCATGTACACTAATGTGTTTATCTAGAATATCTTTCCATCAAAAACCCTCCTACTTGGGGCGCCTGGGTGGCTCAGTGGGTTAAGCCTCTGCCTTCAGCTCAGGTCATGGTCCCAGGGTCCTGGGATTGAGCCCCGCATCGGGCTCTCTGCTCGGCAGGGAGCCTGCTTCCTCCTCTCTCTCTGCCTGCCTCTCTGCCTCCTTGTGATCTCTCTGTCAAGTAAATAAATAAAATCTTTAAAAAAAAAAAAAAACCCTCCTACTTTATTCTAGTTCATGTGTAATCAAAATCAGTTCCTTTTCTTCTCTCCTTGTTGGATTCTTTTGAGAACCTGGAGGAGGTAGGCAAGACACTATTTTAATACATTAACCTAAGCCAATGGATTTGGGGAGTAGGCAAGTAAAAATGAACACATAAGTTATTTAAAAGAGAAGTGCAGTTTAATTTACCTAATGTCAAACATGAGCAATATTACATCTATTTGGATTTAATTGCAAATTTCAGTCTTTCTATAAGGTGTAATTATCTGAACATCTTGCCATTAAAATTAAGTGTGAGTGAATTTTGACATACTCACTTTCCTTTGTAATAAATGAAAGGTAATATTTTTATTTTGAAATATTTATAGTGTAAATTACCAAAATGGTATTTCTCTTCTATTCTAATAAATCTGTTTTTACATAAGTGCTAGAGGTTAATGGCTAGATTTTAAATAGCTTTCCATTTTGATAATAAGTGGATTTCCAAGAGGGGTGATTTTATTAGAGAATTTCGTCACTCTGATTCTTTCTTTATAAGGAAGTAGTTCATATTTGCACAAACTCACATGTAAAATATGAAGCCTAATCAGTATTTTTTCTAAACACAGAATTATGAACATTATTTTGAAAGGACTTTCCTGTCTTAATAATGTAGTTCTTTTTTTTGTACCTTTATTTTAAAATATATCTTTTTCCCCCTTTTCTATAAAGATTGGATATTTTTTCTCATAATCATATAATACCTCTCAAAAGTGAATAATGGCAGTGATTCCACTGAAAATTAACTTTGAATTAATGCACTGTAACTGTGATCAAATATTGATCAGTTTTCTTTATTTTGTGCATGGTTGCAAAGTGAGAAATATAATGCAAACCCTCAAAAAAATTAATCCATTACATTGCAAAAAATTAGACTAGTTACACAAAGGCATAAAATAAAAATACCTCGCATCTCATATTCTTTGAATGTTATTTATTGTTGTCCTATACTAACTGCCTTGTTGTTTATGATAAATATTATTAGAGAGCAATAATTTTAGATATTTTTGAAGGGGCTGCTGAATGCAGAATTATTATTAAAAAGTGAAATGTAAATACCTAGATCTTCGATAATAAAGTAATTAAAATGTATGGTTTTGCCTACTGGGTATAATAAGGGCTTATATTTGATCAACCATAAAAGTTATTTAATCATTTTAACCTTGGAATACTACCCCACAAAACACTACTTAATAGAAGTTAGCTGAGATGCACAGAGTATCAAAACATCAGGTCAGCAAAGCAAGAGGGCCCAGAAAATTCGAGCCCAGCTTATAGGACATAATACTATAGCAGCTTGTATGGCAACCAGTGGCTGTGGATTTTGAAGTTACTTTATCCATATTCAGTGAGGAAAGACTTAGCGTGAATTGATTTTAGTAATTTTCAGAATTAATCAGGTATTTAAGAAATATTTTCACAGACATTTCCTAGGTTTCTACAATTTAGAAATACATATGTACAAGTCAGGTGGGCCAAATAGCGCCAGTTACTGATTTCCTAGTTATTTGATTAGTGATACATATTAGATACTTATTGATAGATTTGTTACATTGTGTAACTTATGTTAAAGCTGGTTGTTGTCCAGAATTTCAGGGAGACTTTCCTTAAGTGAGTTCCCATTGACTCCATCAGCATCAATTGATGACTTTTTTCAATTTTTTTAAAATTCAGATTTTATTTTTGCTATAACCTGCCATTACCTTGTATTATCAAGTACATTTCCCATTTTATGACAAACTGATATTTGCTGCTGTTTTAGTTGTTAAGGATAGCTAAATAAAAATGAAATTTATTCTGTCAATATTTGAGATTGGGTAGGGAAATATAAAGTATTTCTCATTTCCACATTTCATTTTTCCTAGTTTTATCCTGGAAAGAGAAAAGAGAAATAGCAGAAGAGTTGGCTATAACTCATGTTTGAAGTATATTTTCAGACATCTGACAAGCAAAAGTCATATTCTCTTAGGATCTTCTACTTGGAAAAAGATAGAAATTTCTGAAATGCTATCACCAAGTTGATTCTGTTGATGTTTCTTTGTCTCCGTAATTATGTGGAGCTTTGCAAAACATATGATCTTATTATGTGAAATTCCCTACCTTTTAGCTTCTTTTCTGTTTAATTAGAGCTATTCTAAAAGTATAATTAAAAAAATACCTCTCTTTGAATAGCTTAGACTAAAAGTAAACTTAGTACTTACTCTCTGTAAAGTAATTCTGTAGTGATAAGCTAAAATGACAATGTCTTGAAACCACAGAGGCCAACACACTTTCAAATAAATCCACTAAACAAAAAGTGGTAATATGCACCATGCCATCTTCAAATGCATCATCAGTGCCACTTTGAAACAGTATCATGGTTTAAAATATGCATCATTTAATGCTACAAAGTATATGTCCACAAATTCATTTCTCAGGGATGGGTGAATATTGTCTGGAAATACAGTCTTTATGGTAGTAATGGTAAAGTGACTGTTATGAAGAAGTGTGTTAACCAGAAACTGCAGCCCTTTTAAAAGCCGAAGAATAGGGGCACCTGGGTGGCTCAGTGGTTTAAAGCCTCTGCCTTTGGCTCAGGTCATGATCTCAGGGTCCTGGGATCAAGCCCCGCATCAGGCTCTCTGCTTGGCAGAGAGCCTGCTTTCCTTCCTCTCTCTCTGCCTGCCTCTCTGCCTACTTGTGATCTCTGTCTGTCAAATGAATAAATAAAAATCTTAAAAAAAAATACCGAAGAATATATATTCCCATTCCACTACAGAAATCACTAGTCAGACATTCCCGGTTTGATGTACCTGTACTCTCTACCCATCTTTCTTTCTGCATCTTTTCTAGACTTTAGTTGATTTAATTCTTGATCACTCATTTTATAATCAGCAGTCTTGGATAAAATGTAACATAATTAAAACATCGTGGATTGTGTGACATTTCACAAATAAATTCCAAACAGAATTGGTTATCAAATCACAGCTGTAGTATGAATAAATCTGTTGTACAATGTTGTTCATTAGTTGACAGGAAGTGTCTGCTCAGCTTTTTAGAGGGCTGCTTCTGTGTGTTTTTCTGTTTTGTTTTGTTTCGAAGAACAAGCGAGGTCCCATCTATGAGCATCTTCTACGCGTTAATTTTAAGAGATGGATTTCAACAAATAATAGCTAAGGCATTAGCCACCGTATGTAAGTGCAGCATGGGTTAGACCTTCCCACAAGACTAGTCATTGCCTTTATTATAGGGAGGTTTATTTGGATATCAAATGTAAGTGAAAAGTACTTTGAAAAATCATAAATCATTTCACTGGACTATAAAATAGGGTGGCTCCGACAAGGTTATGGGAATCTTCTTTGGTAGATTTTTTAATTCTGTCTAGGGCACATTTCTTTTTTGTTTTGTCTTTTGTTTTTTTAAAGGGAACTTTATTATTTTTTTAAAGATCATATTTATTTATTTGCCAGAGAGAGAGAGAGAGAGCACAAGCCGTTGTGAGTGGCAGGCAGAGGGAGAAGCAGGCTTCCTGCTGAGCAGGATTCCCAATGCGGAACTCGATCTCAGGACCCCGGGATCATAACCTGAGCCAAAGGCAAATGTTTAAACCACTGAACCACCAAAGCATCCCCAGGGAATGTTTCAATGCAGGTTTTTTGTTGGTTTGATTGTTTTGTGGGGTTTGTTTGTTGTGGTAGTAGTGGTAGTGGTGTTACAGCTTTTCCTCTCAGATTTTACCAACGGGGCTTTTCCCAGGAGAATATTCTTTAAAGGCAAAGAAGGCACCTTAGTGCCAAAATTACCTCCTTGTCTTAAACAAGAAGAACTCATGTTTCAGTGCAGTACATGAAGGAGCTGACCAGTCACCCTTCAACCAGGCAGTTGGGAATCCATACCAGTCCTCACAGACTATCTGTCCTAGAAGAATCCAAGTCATATATTTGAAAACAGCCGTGCATTTTGGCCTTGTGCCTTGCTCTCCCTTCACACAGCCAGGTCAGCAGCAGGAGAAGAGAAAGTGAAGGCACTCCTTTGCTTTTTGTTTCTCTTTGACATTGACATTGTTGAGCCAAAAGGTGCAAATGTTAGGACAGAAGATTAAGACTAATTAAGACTAAGGAATGGATACCCCATTTCTGAACCTAATGAAGATCCTAATATTTTTGCTAAATTGGTTTTGCTTTGATTCTATACCACTGAAAAAGTAACAGAAATAAAACTATGCATGTTTACTCTCCCTTTATACATAAAATTGTGCTACATTAAATCCACAAAAATTACCAGAACTATCTTTACTAAATCCCAAATATGCCAGGAGATTGGATTCAGCTTAAAGAACTAAAGGTTGTATAAAATGCGATGCCCTCTAGAGTTCTAGCCTGATTGTTTTGATATCTTACATTTGAAATCTGTGGTTCCATCCATGCTTTAAGGCTGCAGAATTAATTAAGCTATGTCTTATTAATTAGGTAACTGCCTTCCTCCTTCAAACTCCCACCCCCACCAAAGTGAACAGATCCCAGTTTCCTTAGGAAAGAATATTATCAAATATGTGGCCAATTCCAGCTAGTCAAGTTTAGCTCTCTAGAACGAAAATAGGTAGCTGGTGTGTTGCATTTAATTATGGAAGGTGGCAAGATTCCAATGACATATTTACCTCATTTACCTAGATGATATTCTAATATTTATTAGGTCATTTGAGAAACATCTGCAATACTTAGATAAGATGTGCTGTCTCATCAGGGAGAGTGACTACAATTCAACTTCATGAGGCACTGGACTTCTTGTGTGAGTCCCAGTTCTGATGAGGTCTCCCTCTTGACCATTTAGCTCAGTGGTTAGCACATAACACCAGGAAGCCTTATGTGGCAAGTTGGATTCTCCTATAAGCCAGTTAGTCTCATTACAGTGATTTGTGACTGCAGCCTTTTACCTCAGGCAACCTGGTCCAATGGAGGGCAAGATGATGGGATCGAATGATCATGGATGGGTGAGAAAGTGTTTCTAAACTCTACGCCAATATATAATTAAGGGATTAAGTTTTAATTGTGGTATTAATATCAGAAAGCTAGTCAAAGTGTGTTGCCATATTAAATCAGTATAACCATCTGTTTATGTGTTTTCTGAACTGATACATTCTGAATCGAAATTTAATCAATTGTATGAAGATATCTAATTCAATGTATATATGTGGGCATCATGAATTGTAATAGAAAATTGAAAGAAAGCATTATGTTGGCTCAACATACAAAAAGATTAAGTTTAGGATTATTTTGCATTTACAAAACAAATTAGAAGCTACAATATGGGGATGCCTGGGTGGCTCAGTTGGTTAAGCCGCTGCCTTTGGCTCAGGTCATGATCCTGGGGTCCTGGGATCAAGTCCCGCACTGGGATCCTTGCTGAGCAGGGAGCCTGCTTCTCTCTCTGCCTCTGCCTTTCACTCATTTTCACATAACCCCTTTCACTCTGCCTGCTTGTGTGCACACACACTCTCTCTCTAATAAGTAAATAAATAAAATCTTAAAAAAAAAAAAAAGAAAGAAGGAGCACCTGGGTGGCTCAGTGGGTTAAGCCTCTGGCTTCAGCTCAGGTCATGATCTTAGGTTCCTGGGATCGAGTCCCACATTGGGATCTCTGCTCGGCAGGGAGCCTGCTTCCTCCTATCTCTCTCTGCTTGCCTCTCTGCCTACTTGTGATCTCTCTCTGTCAAATAAAAAAATAATTAAAAAAAGAAGAAGCTACAATATGGTGCACGTATATAATGTGTGACATTCTACATTTTCTACTACCATATTTTATTTCTGTTGGAGTTTGCATGGATAAATAAATAACATTTCTTTTCCCTTCCCATTCATCTGTGCATGGCAGATGAAAATCAAAATAACAGCATTAATGGATTAACATGGTTGCAGATCATGACATATTTGTGTTAGCCAAGTGGGCTGCCTCATAATGCATTCAAGACTTAGGGAGATTTACCCTCAGAACCATGAGCAGCACTGGACAACTACTGGTCATCCTGGGCACGAATTGGACCCTGAGGTTTGTTTTCTGAAGGCCAGGGGCTCTCAAAAGAAGGAAAGGTAGAAGGGGCAGAATTCAATTCCACATCTAAAACTCACCAATCAGAAAACTCAGTTTTGGGGTACCTGGGTGGCTCAGTGGGTTAAAGCCTCTACCTTCGGCTCAGGTCATGGTCCTAGGGTCCTGGGATTGAGCCCCGCATCAGCCTCTCTGCTCAGCAGGGAGCCTGCTTCCTCCTCTCTCTCTGCCTGCCTCTCTGCCTTCTTGTGATCTGTCTGTCGAATAAATAAATACAATCTTAAAAAAAAAAAGAAAGAAAGAAAATTCAGTCTCTCTCCTGGAGAGAAATGAGTGATACCTCAGGTAGATTGCAGGGTTGTTTTGCTAATAGATACTTCTTCCTTCAGAACTGTGGACTAAGCAACCTTAAATTTAGTAATGAAATATTTCACATACAATTTAACTTTTGTATGCACCATATAGTTCATATATTACCTTAACTCATACTACTTTATTTACTCTTCACAGCAGTCCCAACAGTATGTGTGTGTTTGTGTGTGTGTGTGTGTGTGTGTGTGTGTTTATCCCTATTTTATTAATGGAGGAGCTGAATCTTAGATAATTAAATAATAAGTAAGCTGTGTACAATGCCTCAAATGATGAGAATGAGCCAAAACCAAGTTGCTTAAGTCCAGTGATCAGCTATTACACTCTTCTTAAAAATTCTGAAATGACTCAAACCTAAACATACATAGGATTTGTGAAAATTTTAAGTCCCTGAACAAGGGCAATTGGACAGCTTCAAGATCATTAATAGTGACTAAGATAGAAAACTTAGAATCAATGCAGAAAAGTATATGATAATATGCAAAAATGAAGACCAGTGTGTAAAAGGGCATTGTAATGAATGCAATGAAATTCTTATTAGTCAATTTGATTAAAATGGCCAATGAACTACTTTAAAACAAATAAACATTTTTTACTTTAATTTTTCTATGATATTGGTGTTATATCTATTCCTAAGTTTCTTTTTTTCACTTTTTGTATCCCTGGTACTGATTGTAGCAGAAAAAAACCACTGATCCTCCTTGGTTTCAATCATCTACCTAATAAATGTTTCTCATAAAAAATACTAGCCGGTAGTATGTACAAAAATTATTTATCATTTTTTCCTTACCTGGAGTGCTTATTCTACATAGCAAAGAAAGTAGGCTCTTAGGTAAAGGTGGCCCAAAAATGTAACATATAAAATGGGACAATTAGGGAGGGAAAGGAGGTATAATTAATAATTATTCTGAAACAATAAACATAAATTGGCACATACTAGGAAAAACATCTAATTATAAGGAAGCAATTTAATATACCTCATGTAGCATGACGTTTGTGTAGAGAACGCATACCCTGCACTTACGAGTTCCAGCTCTGCTTTGTGGGGTCTTAACTATTGGTCGGGGTAGGTTACAACAGTCCTATTCAGTTTATGACCTTGGACTATGGCTCGTTGATGAACTGTTTGTTACCTCTTTGTAACAAGATAAGGAGCTTCTGTCAAAATGTAATCAGATGCCACTGAGCATACCTACATGTAATCAGATGAATGTTTGAAGAACATCGACACTGGATGAAGGAAGCGATGAATTAAGTTATATTATGATTAATATCCTGACGCTAACTTTTCATCCCCTGTGAATGTGGCCATAGTAACCAAATGCGTTGCACCAGAAGTGGGGAGAGGTAGAGTCCCTTTACCTCATAGACATTCAGAGAATACATCTTCTATCTGGGATTTGTTTGAGCACTACTCAGAGAATAAGCTCTTACAATTTTAGGAGCTTGTCTGGGGATGGTAAGAATCAGCTCTTTAGCTCATAGCTCATTGGCTGGAACTGGTCATATGACTCCAACCTAACTGCTGTAGAGGCTTGGAAATACCCAGTTTCTGTCAGTTAATCTAAACAGTCTTGACCATCCCTTGTTGACTATAATGACAATTCATTAACACTAAAAGCTGGACTAACTCTGGGCTTACTTGGTTTTTAGGAAGAAAACCTATGCCCTCCATCTCCACAAACATATAATAATAGAAAAATTGTCATAGAATATCATATTGATTATGAAAGTAACAAAAATGATATAATACTTCTGGACTAGTCATCTTAGGACTTTGTGTAATAAAGATATCCAATTGTATATATTGTTTTTTCCCCATAAAATAGCTTTCCCGTTCTTGTTTTTTATTTCCTTTAATGTCATAATAATTATGTGAGATATGCATTTTTATATATGTTTCACAGATATAGGGCCATTCTTTTAGAAAGCAGTAATCAATACCTCCCATGTTCCATCCCTATGCCATGGATTAAATCAGACTTGAAAAGTCAAATGTAAGTTTTCTTACTTCTGTTTTATACTCTTGTCATAGAATACAACTTCTGCACTACAGTAGAAATATATTTAATTGGAATTTTTCTTTATTCCAACAAAATTTCAGGCTCAAACTGTATGTATGGTGACTGACCAAATAGCTGCTTTATCCTTGGTGATAGAAATTTTTCACCCTTGTTTTAAAGTAAATCATTGAATGTAACATTCTTGCTTATCAAATATTACCTTATTTAATTTTTAAAAATGAATTCATTTTTGCTCATTTATGCCCTTATGTACACTTTAATGGAGGTGGGCAAAGGATTATACTGTTGTTCTGGGGTTTTTTTGTTTGTTTGGTTTTGGTTTTGTTTTCTTCTTCTAAAAGATAACTCATTGAGTTAAGGGCATGGAGGTAATGGAGCCAAGATTAAAAGATTCATACATCAGAGATATCTTAGCTTCATGATTCCCAGATTATGGTTGTTCAAGCCAACCAGATTTTTCAAAATATATGCAATTGCTTATGTAATACTTAAAAATTAGGGGGAAATAAGGTATGGTGCAGGACCAACCAAGAATAAAAATCAACTGAGTATGCATGATTAAGAGTAAGTCAGTGATATTATCTCCATACACAAAGAATAGCAGAGTATACTGAATTTAATAGATGGTACTTCAATCATTATTTATTTAAGAGAGATTTTTAGGAACTTTTTGTAGTATGATACCTGAAAAAGATATTAAAGTTTAAGCTGTATGAAACTTTCAGGGTGAAACATGAAACTCTCTTCTAAGGTTTTGGATTTCGTTATGAAACTCAAAACTCAGCCCCATTTTGGAGGGGTTTGCAAACCTTGGCTACATTTAAGCATTGCACAAGCTTTAAATCTAAGCTAACATTTTTATCTGTTATAAGAATTTGGAACCTTATTTTTCAAAGTCCTCTTACTTCTTGGTCGTTACATAGTTTTTTTGAATCAGCTTTAACAGAATTACATGTTGTTACCATAAGGCTCAAAAGCTTCTTTAGACATTATTCAGTCTGACCCACTTCCTTCAGGAAGAAGCATTTCTGATCCAGCCAAGATAGAATACAATTCTTGACACTGTGTAGTACTAGTTACAAATAACTCCAAAATCTCAGTGGTCTAAAAAAAAAAAACAAGTTTTGATTGTCATTTATACAATTTGTCTTCTGTGGTTATCAGAAAGGTTCTGTCCCTTGTATTCACTCAAGAATCCTGGATGGTACAAGTCAACATGGGTTTCTTTGATCACTTTTGGCAGGGGGAGAGAGGATATGGTGAATTACCCACTGGCTTTTAATGAGCATATCACTCTGTCATGTTCCATTGGCCAAAGCAAGTCATATGGAAATGCCTAACTTTGAAAGTCAGTGGAGACGGGAAATCCTTTCATTTGCATGGAAGGACAGGAGATCGGCACTAATTGTGAACATCCCTATAGTCTATCTTCAAACTCATACTTCATATCACTATCTCATACAGAGAGAAAGAAATTATGTTAGAAATCAATTTTACTCTTTCAAAACTTTCTAGAAAATTTATTTCATTTTAAATATTGGAACCTCAGTCTCTACATGTCTAGAAACATACAACTGTGTGTGTGTGTGTGTGTGTGTGTGTGTGTGTGTGTGTGTGTGGTGTTAGTAGAACACACTCCCAAGCCTAAGCTGAGGTCTTCCACTTACTAGCTGGGTGACCACAGGCCATTTGTTTAATATCTCTGTGCGTCAGTTTCCTCATCTCTAAAACAGTTCTAATAGTAGTAAGCAGTTCATAAGGCCGTTGTTAAAACTCAATGAGAAAATAGATGTAAGGGGCTTTGCCAGATCCTGTTTCAGAGTAAATAAGCAATGTATTTTAATATTTTGGTGTTGTGGGGTGCCTTGGTGGCTCAGTTGTTTAGTGTCTGCTTTTGGTTCGGGTCATGATCCCAGGGACCTAGGATCGAGCCCCGCATTGGGCACCCTGCTCCCTGCTCAGGCTCACTCCTCTTGCTTGTGTTCCCTCTCTCGCTGTGTCTTCTATCAAATAACAAATAAAATCTTAAAAAAAAAATATTTTGGTATTGTGGTGTCATCCCATCTAGCCTACTTAAAATCTTGATGTCATTTTTGTCTCTTCTCTCTTGATCTTCACCTCTTGTACCTACTTGGTCATCAAGGCTTTTTTAAAGTAGGCATCAGCAAACTATAAACTATAGTCCTGTGTCCTACAATAGTTTTTATTTTTTTAAAGGGTTGTAAAAAGAGACAACAAAAATCATGTTTGTGCTACAAAGCCCAAAACATTCACTGTATGCCCCTTGAACGGTTGGCCAACCCCAGCACCAATGGGTCCCTTGTAGCATTTGCCTCCTTTCATGGCTAACAACCACATTCATCCCATTGCTGTCCTACTCCTCAGCTAATTTCTTGGCCCCAGTTCACTTCTCAATATATACTTAACCTTACTACTCAGATTTCTGCCTAGAGGACAAGTGGCACATTTTCTACTTAGTTTTATTCCTGAGTTAATCTAGCAACAATAAATATTTACTGAATTCTTTTCTGATCGATTAGATTAGCTGATAGAGAAGGCTCTTAGAGCAGCATTGTTAATTTGAGGACTACATGAGGAAAACTTCAGCTTGTTTTAAGATGGGAAAAGACCGGGGCCCCTGGGTGGCTCAGTTCATTAAGCATCTGACTCTTGGTTTCTGCTCAGGTCGTGATCTCAGAGTCATGAGACGGAGCCCGCACCATCAGGCTCCATGCTCCGCAGGGCTCTGCTTGAAGATTTCCTTCCTGAGTCCCTTCCCCCACTAGCTCTTATGCTCACTCTCGCTCCGAAATAAGTAAATCTTTAAAAATTTGTTTAAAAAATGGAAAAAGACCTGGGGAAGAGCCAGCAGAGAGGTTTAAGTTGTCTTTGAACAAAAAGTGTCAAGAATAAGTGAGGGAGCAAGAGAAGCGAATTCAGAGGACCACATGGCAGTAAACAACTCCATCCACCCCCTCTACATGTACCTAATAGAGGCCACACTTGTAACATTGTTACAAGACATGAGACACATGTGGCGGACAAGACAAAAGAAAGGTGGGTCATCTTATAGTTTACATTCTGAAAGACTGTACATAAACATGTCATTAGGCTCTTTCTTGTAGACTGGAGGCAAACCTACATGGTGTTAACCTTGTGAAGTAAATTGAATTACGCCAGTATTTTCTTTGAGGAGACCGATGACAAAAGTGTGCAAGAACGAAATCAGCCTACCTCTCCTGAGCCAGTCATGAGAATGGGGGAAATTTTGTGAGCCAATTTTTAAACGTAGCCATTATTCAAAATGAAATTGCGTAAACTTATAATTAACTAAATTATATTTCAAGAAAGTGAATACATGCTCAAAACCCATTGCATCCTAATTATTTCAGTACAGTTGACTATTATCTATGCTATTGTGGTGATTTGTACCTACTCTATCAAGATGATGGAGATACTATATGACAGCATGCTACTTGTTCAATAATACTTTGCCAGTGAGCAGGAAAGCTGGAAGTTCGGCTGACATATCTGATTGACTCTAATCCTAGTATTCTAACATTTTTCAAATTGTGGTTCTTAGTTAGGCAGTCTGCACCAGAATCCCCAGCAGAGAATTAGCACTGTAGTTTCTTGAACCTGGTGCCAGACCTCCTGATTCAGAAGTTCTGGGGCTGGGGCCAAAGAGCCTGGAATTTTCATAGCCACTCTAGGTGATTCATGGGTTCTCTCTAATAGGAGTACCATTTGTTCTTCATCCTGTTTTTCTCTCAAATGTGGAGTTACTATATTCCTAAACAATAAGATTCCAAAAAATTGAAATAAGCTGTCATTTTGGAGGACGGGGTACAGAAAGAAGAGATGTCGGTGGGAAAATTGAAATTTTGTTTTCGTATTCAGTAGCCTGAGTTACTTACAGGAAAGAAAATTGACTGGACATGCTTGAATTTATATATGCATATTTAGATATATGCACACATGTATGCATGTACATATATGATCTACACTGTATACTGTGTACAGTAATCTTGGTCATATTTTTTTTAAGATTTTATTTATTTATTTAACAGACAGAGATAACAAGTAGGCAGAGAGGTAGGCAGAGAGAGAGAGACAGGAGCAGGTTCCCCGCTGAGCAGAGAGCCCGATGCGGGGCTCGATCCCAGGACCCTGAGATCATGACCTGAGCCGAAGGCAGTGGCTTTAACCCACTGAGCCACCCAGGCGCCCCTTGGTCAGGTATTTTAAAATGGCGGCAACAACAACCATAAGGAGCCACTCTAATACCACCTTTCCTGTGGTTTGCAGGAAATCTTCCAAACTTTGTTGAGAAGTCTTGTGCTCTTATTATCAAGAACTTCCCAGGAGGGGTATATTCTGTAAGATCCTCCTGATTTTAGTCAGATCCAGACACCGAAAGAAAACAGCCAGCCACCTCCTATGCTTTTCTTAAGTCTAAAAGAGTCAGAATGATATCCCAAGGTCTGCAACTTTACTCCTTTCTATAGTTTATCAGCTTCCAAAGGATTTTAAAGAATACAGCACAACAGGGTAGTCACTTAAGGCAGAAAATTCGTCTCCACCAATGCTGAGCTCCTGTTACAATGGATTAATCATCAAAGTCGATGATTCTGTCCAATTCTCCAAGGGTGAAATCACACATCTTACCACCGGTGTGTGGAGCAGGCATTAGCCTTCATCTTCCTGGCGCTGACACAAACTGTGAGTAACTTTTATGTAGTGCAGAAGAGGAAGTGCTGATACATTTGAAAGGGAGCTGCTTCTCCAGCAGCACCTGCCCAGAAGTTGCTGAAAAATTACACTCCATGCATGTCTTTCAGTCCTCCCTACTGATAGGTCAGCAGCTATTACAAAACTATCCCGATAAGAATCTGCTTGGAGCTTCTGGGATCATATTAACCAAAATGGAACCACTGAGTCAGAGAAAAGCAAAGAGATGAATTAGAATAACTTTTTTTTTTTTTTTTTTTTTTTGCCTATTTACATCGTATCAACCTTCAAGGCAAAATTGAATTCTTAACTCTTGGCACAGTCTTCCTTACCACTGAGCTTCCTCATTTCCCTCTTTCCATCATTTCGCAGCTTCCAGACCACTGGTGTAATGTCACTGTTTCTCGTATTCATTAATACTTACCATACACTATTTGCATTTCCTTGACATGTGATTTCTCTGATTGAATATTTAGCTCATTAAGGGTAGAAGCATTAACATGGCTTTTTTCTATGGCCTCTCTATGTTGAGCACATAGTAAATCCTTAATAAATTCAAGTTGGTTGATGGTTCTATTAAGTGGAAAGATACTGTTCTTAGGCTTTCCTGATGCAATTTTGTATTTAAAAAATAGCATGCACCTGAAAGTTATGGATTCAATTATAAAGTATTTTCTTTGACTATCTTTGTCATTTAGAATAAGAACAATATTGAAAGTATTAATATTTGGTATCAGAGAGAAGCTGATTTGTATTTCTACATAGTTTGCTATAGTTTCCTAATGTACCTTCAGCTGCATTATCTTTCCACATCCATGAGGATTATCCCCCAAATTCTAGTGGAGGAAGAAGGCTCAGAAATGGAAAATTGTTTGTCCATCATCATGTGGTTAGGAAGTAGCTGGGGTGGAACTTGAACTCTTATCATTCAACTCCAAGTTTTATACTCTTTCCACTCTAATACCTATTATTTGGAGACTGAGTTCTTGTCTTTGACAGTAAGATACTGTGTGACCTCGAGTAAGTCAACAACCTTACTGGGAAGGTCCCAAATCATATATAAAATAAAATAAGTGGAGCCCCAAAATTTAGCCACCCAAGATGAGGGGTCATTGGTTGCAGCTACCCTGAGCGTGGCCAGCTACCTGAGACTTCCGAGGTCTGCCTTCTAGAAGTAAAGGTCCCTGACTGCGATTTGGTGCCATCTGGTGGCAGATGTTCACTCTGGCTCATTTATCAAATGAGGATAATTCTGGGTGTGGTGACCCGCTAGAACATCTAGAATATGGGCAATAATTCTAGGAATCTCTGGGTTAGTAATGCCAGTTTCTTCTGCCCAGGACAAAAAAAAGGAGATTAGTCCCAGAGAATAATCCTCACTCCCACATTAGAAAATTCAGTGTACTTCTATTTTCAAATGGCGTATATCTGAATATTGTAATAATCAGGTATACTTTTGTAAGTTATATTTGTAGTTTTGAAGCCTTGTACTAAAAATCAAAAGAGACAATGTCTTTGAAAAGGGCTTTTGCCAAGTTTAAGACACTAACAGAATGTGAGGGATTATCCTAAATTGGTAATTCCTTTGAGAAAATTGTCCAGTGTTAATAATAAATATGACATAATATGCTGTTTTTTTTTTTTCTTTTTAAGTCCATACATTCTGCTGTTATGCTTTGGCTTTGCTCAGATTCTGTCTTCAGAAGAATTCTGCAAAACAAAATAGACTGATCCCTGGTTCAAAACTCCTCAACGAGGGGTGCCTGGGTGGCTCAGTGGGTTAAGCCGCTGCCTTCGGCTCAGGTCATGATCCCATGTCCTGGGTTCGAGCCCCGCATCGGGCTTTCTGCTCAGCAGGGAGCCTGCTTCCTCCTCTCTCTCTGCCTGCCTCTCTGCCTACTTGTGATTTCTCTCTGTCAAATAAATAAATAAAATCTTTAAAAAAAAAAAAAAAAAACTCCTCAACGATTCAAACATCCCAACCCTTATTGCTCATTATTAAATACAATCTTTAATGCCTTACTTTGCTATATTTATGTAGCCCCTTTTTACATATATTTCCTTAATTCCTTTTACAAATGAGATGCAGCTGTAGAAAGATGACTTATTAAAGATTATTCATTTATTAAATGTCAGATTTGATCCTCTAACTCAAAGTCCACCAGCTCCAAAAATATGTTGTGCTTTCCTGCTGCTTTTCCTTTGTCTGACATTCATGGTTCTGTATGATTTTACCCCAAACTACTTTTCTAAGTCTATTTCCAGCACCTGCTAGCTTATTCTTCTGTATAGGTATGCCTTTTTCAAATCTGAAATATGCTACTAGCTGTCATCAGCAAAGCTTACATCCTTACAAGAACCCAAGAGATCGTAGTGTCTGAATCAGCATCACCATCGTCCTAATCACCAATTAAATTGTGCTAATAGTAATTGAGATGCCTCACAGTATAAATGTTCTATGTTAATTATGTGGTGGTTGGAAGCACCATGCTTTTCACTTCTCTTGTAAGGGATGCAAAGAAAAAAAAATACATATAATGCACTCATACCACAGACATTGTGGCGCTAAAGAAAACAAAAGCGTAACAGTATACAAATCAAGAATTAAAAGGGAGGCTGTGTCTCATAATTCTTAATATCCTGGACTCTAGATTCAAACAGACTTGGGTTTGATTCCCCTCTCAGCCATTTATTAACTTGTCACGTTGCACATATTAGCTGATTTCTCTAAACCTCAGTTTTGTCTTATGTAAAATGGGGATGATTATAATAGTAGAAACGTCATCATAAAATGCAGGGGAGAGTCATTTTAGATACTACATGTAGAGTGCTTACTACAGTGTCTGGTAAGGAGTAAAATCCATTGTGTGTTAGCTTTATTATCCTCAGCAACGTTACTACTATTGTTAGTCCTTACTCCCTTCATGTGCCTGATTGCCTAAGTAAGATCAAAGCCAACAGGAGTGAACAATGTAATTAACAGACTGATAAGTGTCTCCATACCAGCAGTCCTCTGTGATTAATATTTTATGATGGATTCCATTTTCAAATTAAATTTAACGGCCTTGATAGCTATGCAGAGGCCAATACTGGAATGGTGAGTTATCTCATTGGATAATTGGAAATAATGGGTGTCAAGTCTAAATCATTTTGTTTGACTTCACAGGGAGCTACAGCCATCCGTAACTGGCAGAAAAAAACTTTTCCCAATTTATACATCACATGTACCTTATGCAGAGTATGCATTTATTTTAAAGATGTGATAAGGTCCTCCAGTAACCTGGCCATAGTCAGTGACTCTAAGTTGAACTAATGAGACACTGGGGATGAAAACAGTAGGATATAAGGCTAGTTTATTATCCCTGTCGCTCTGCTGATGTTATGAGCCTTCCTGCTCCTGTCCCACAACTCATCCTTGATCTCTCAGAGTCCTTCTTCAAGATCTACTTTTCCATGTTTTGCACATTTCACAAGGTTTATATCATGTTTCCCTTAAGAGAATGTTGAAATATGTTGAATTCTCTTGTCATCTATAAGTCGAACCCTAAGTTTAAAGAGTTTTCAGTAATTATTAATTATCATCCTTCACTATTATTTTGGTTAATTTACTATTAATTTGCTAATGTTAATTACTAATAATCTCTAGTGTACATTGTATTGTGCAAGTCTTTCCAGTATTTTTTTCTTGAAACCTCCAATTGAGCTCTAGCTCAATCATTTTATGAAAACGATCTACCATATAACCTAATTGGCAAAGAACATCTTTGCTGTCACGCCGATCGACCAGATCATTCTTGTTTTCTGTCAGGAAAAGGTCTGACTTCATTTTCCAGCTCAAATAAACATGTTCATTCATGCACCCAAGACAATCATCTATCTTTTGAGTTCAGATCCTGAAATAGATACAGAGATAAGGCACGTTACAGATACAGAGATAAGCAATGTTACCCATGGTTGTGTGACCTGGATGAAGTGAGCTGCAGCCACTTAATTTCCGATGTGGTTTTAAGGGACCTTTCTTTAACAGAAGCAATGCATCCTAGAACCTTCCATTTGTTTTGGCGCTCTGGGGGTTTCAATACCTATGGTAACGTACTGTAAAAGAAGGGACTTGTGCCTTCCATTGTAAAGTGGGAAGAGGACTTTGGTGAGAGGGAAGATGGAAAGAGAGAACTAGCGAGAAAGTTTGACCACCCCATTGAAGACCTAGAAGAGGAGTCCCTTGGAACTACCACCCATGCCAGCAAAACCCCAGAATATCTTCACGTACTTTCACCAGTCCAGGTACCCCCAGCTGCCCAGGCACAGTGAATGATACAAATTTGACACTCAGTAATCTTTTTCTCACAGCTTATTTCTGCAATGATGATACATTATAATTTTTTTTAAGATTTTTATTATTTATTTATTTGAGAGAGAGAGAGAGAGAAAACAAGCAGGAGTGGGGGGAGGGAGCCTGATGTGGGGCTCAATTCCAGGACCCTGAGATCATGACTTGAGCTGAAGGCAGACGCTTAACCAACTGAGCCACCCAGGCGCCCCGACAATATGTTATATTTTAATATCAAACTGTTCTTTTGAAAGTCATATATGTCCACTGAAGTGAGCTTGAAAAATAGAGAACAATATAAAATACTGCTTTCGATTCCCATTGCTGCCAGTTAGGATTTTCTTGCCTTTATGCTACTCTGTGTTTAGGTTCTCATTGTTTTTCTCTCCATATGCCCTTTTTAGAAAATAAAATGTAAAATAGGCACAACAGACTATTCTTTTGTCCTTCCTTTTACCAGGCCTTTGGAAATAGAATATTCGCTATCAGCTAGATGGTTACTCTTAAGTAATTTTCTCAGAAAGCATATATATGGAGCACATTTCTCAGCCTTTGTAAATCTCTGCTTGTGGAGTCAGATGGAATTCTTCATGGCTGGTAGTCTCATCAGAATTCTTCTGTTTGTACCATTGAGGGTATAGCCATTTGCCACATGTGGATATTGAGACGTGGCTGGTCTGAACTGAGCTATGCTATAGGTATAAAACATATTTATATATTTTATATTATATACAAATATCTATTATATTTATATTATATATAAAATATATTTAAAAATATATTTAAAATATATTTAATGCTATATCCATATCTATTTCTATATCTGTAGATAGCTATAAATATATCATATTCAACATAAATTTAGTAGATATATACAGTATACAATTAATGAAATTATATACCTTATAAAGTTTCATACAATATATAAATATTTTGTACTATAAATATATACTGTTTTTATACTATAAATATTTAATGAAAGGTACCTGGCTGGCTCGGTCAGTAGAACATGTAACTCTTGATCTTGGGGGCATGAGTTCCAGTCCCACATTGGACGTAGAGATTACTTTTCAGAAAACTTAATGAGGGCGCCTGGGTGGCTCAGTTGGTTGGGTGACTGCCTTTGGTCAGGTCATGATCCTGTATTCCCTGGATTGAGTCCTGCTTTCGGCTTCCAGCTCCACAGGGAGTCTGCTTCTCCCTCTGAGCTTCTCCTCTCTCATGCTCTCTCTCTCTCTCAAATAAATAAATAAAATCTTTTAAATAAATAAATTTGAGCTGTCACTGAAACTTTAAAAGAATTTAATGAGATAACACATATGTTATCTCATTAAAATTATAAATTATAAGTTGATATGACAATGTTTTTTATATGTTAGGCTAAATAAAATATATTATAAAAAATACTTTTACCTCTTCATTTTTATTACTTTAATGTTGCTACAACAAAATTTAAAATTATATATATGGCTAGCATTATATTTCTGTAGATATTACCAGAACTGCAATACAAAGGTCAAATGTTTACCCTTGTACCTTTTGAAGTTTCTCTTTTTTCCCTTCCCACTGCTTGATGCTTGTTTTGAATTCCTGTCTATCAAAATATTTTCTAAGCTAAGTCTAGATCCCATGTTTATTGAAACATGGTAAATTCTTTGGATTTTTATTTTTATTATTAACTTATTTTTCAATTGTTTTGTTTTCTTCCTTGGATATAATTACATTCTTAGATCCAATTTCATTGCCTTTGCAATGCATCCTCTAAAAATCTCTTTGCCTTTTTATTCCTCTGAGACTTTTGAAGTTTGCATCTGCATAACTGACTGGGTTGCTCGCAGTGTCCATTCTATTGTGTGGCTCCAAAGAAATCTCATCTTGCTTTTTCAGTTAGTTTCCTTAAAATTATTTCTTTCAGTCTTATCCAGTCACCTTTTCACATCGACTGGTTTTCCTTATGGCTTTTTCCCTCTGTCCCATACTTTTATGCCTTCCTATCTTTGATGATAATTTATTTTCTGAAAACAATTACCTGATGCATATTACAAATGATTTTCAGAAGGAGGCTTTTCTGTAAATCAGAATGATGTCTACTTTTTCTATTTTTTAGTAAATTTTCCTAGGCTATTTAAATTTGCTAAATCTCCTATTAAATTTACTAAATCTCCTATTTAAATGAGAAGAATAAACTGGAAATACAAGAACCAGTATTTCCCAAGACAACTGCCTTCTATCCACTGGGATAATTTTTAGTGAAAAGCGTGATATTCACAGCCCTACCAGTACTGCTGCTGTAAACTGGGATGCATTGTCACCCTACCTTAATCTCACGCTGTCTTACTTGAACAGTGGTCTGATTTCCTTTCCAGATGTATGATAGGAAGTAAGAGACACAGTTCAGAACCCAATGCCTACGATTTACTAGGGTTTGTGTATTGTACATGTTCTGCACTAAGAGGTCTTCTCCTCATTCCTTAGATGGGTTCTCGTTTGCTAAGCTATCACCTCTAAGAATGGCAGTGCCCTAGCAAGTTTCCTCTGTTGATTGCCTCCACATATCCTCTCTCCAAGTACCTTTCTTCCCAGTTTTAATTAACTTTTTTGGAAGGGGGTTAATGAATAGACATAGAAACATAGGTTCTTATGAATAGAAGTGGGAAACAGTATTCTGGTTAGGTTAAAAAATAGATTCATAGTACCCCAAGGTACAGACTTCATAAAAGCCATTTACAGGATCAAGAGGAATAAAGTTACTTATTTTTAAGTGTGTAAATTTCCTCAATTTCCTGCTTGTCTGGCCATCCATTTCTTTATTCAGTATGATTTCAGTGGCCTTTCAGCTGGGGAAATTCCATCAATTTCTGGCAATAGGCTGGTTCTGGCTTTAGGATGATTCAAGGAGGTTGTGATTTTTTTTTTTTTAATCTTTCTGTTCGTGCTTGTGAGAAACAACATTATGATTACCAGCCCAGTGTTATTTTAATTTTTTGTTGTTGTTGACTTCTGTGTACTACTTAGTATCGTGTAAAATTGAAATCTTGCTTCTCCCTATCTGAAGAGGAGAAGGCTGTAGGGACCCTGATGTTAATAATCCAGATTTATAGTGATAAAGAGGGAAATTCATTTTTTTTTTTTTTTTATTGTGGAAAGAAGTGATTCAGCAAAGAGCAATTAACCCCAAGAATATTCTGGGCCACTCAGCCCTGCAAAGTAACGCACTCTTGGTACCTTCTCGAGTAGGACTGATCAGAATATAACCAGCAGATGCTTTGTTTGTTAATTTGAGGGTCAACTTTGTGCAAGTACTGGTCAAGGGGATGAGGATGAGAAACAGTAAGTAGTGATCCCTAGTCATAAATGAGTTTATAGTCAATCTCCCCAGAGAGAAGGATTTACTTAAGATTCACAGTAATAGCACATCTTAAGTGTCCAATAAATGATAAGTACAGTAGGATGTAAAGGAAAGGCAGCTCACTGTGGGCACTGGACAAACATCATAATGGAAAGAATATGTGAGTTAAGTTCAGGTAGGACAAGAGTCCTCAGTTAAGGAAGGACATTAGAGGGAAACTATAAACAAATGCTAGGGGCAGGAAACTGTGTAGGACATTCACAGGACAGTATGCAGAAGAGTTTAGAAAGTAGACAGGACTTATATAAAGGAACGGCGATAGACAAATTTGATCACATAAGTAAATGGCAGTAGGTTCAGCCAGATTGTAGGGTCTGTAAATGCCAAACTAATGTAAAGATAATAAATCTCCAGAAATGCTGAATCATTCTTAAAATGATCCCTAACTATAGCATTTAGGTTTTAAAATTTTTTATTGTAAAGATCTCCTTATTGTCTGAGATTTCGGTTGACTTTTTGCTTTTTCTAAGATAACATGTAAAGTGAAGCAATGCATTATGGGGTCTCTTAAGATGTTGTTTAATACTGATTTATGATACCCATGAAGCTAAATCTTTTTTTTTTCCAGTTACAAATACTCATCTAATTTCTATTTAAGGAGTCAAATAGTTTTAACCTGCTTTGATGATGGTTTTGAAAATTTTGTCAACAAGCAATAAATGAGCACCAACTATTTAATGAATGAATAAATGGATAAACATCATTAACTATTACTTTGCTCAAGTTACAAACTAATTATAGCGCTTAACTCATTGCACTGTGGCTTTTAGTTGAAAAGAGGATACTGAGCTGGAAAAAAATAACCACAACTCAATAAGTCAATGATTTAATGCATGAACCTGCTATGTGCTGTGGAAACATGAAGAAAGACATGATGGAAAATTTCTAAAGATTTGTAGGAAAGCATCATGGAACAATTGATGTTGCTAGATCATGAAGGGTGAATAGAACCTCAACAGCAGAATAAAGGAAGGAAGCTGTACTAGACGGAAGATAATAAACAAGGAATCCAGAAACATCCATGGTATGTTTTAAAAAAGAAATCAGGCAGCTCCATGTGGCTAAAGTGTCAGATTTATGGCAAGATGTCATGAGAGATGAAATTGGAATAATAGTCTGGGGCCAGACTGTGAAGACTTTGAAACCCTTTCTGAATGCATATGTAAATAAGCTTTTTTTTTTTTTTAAAGATTTTATTTATTTATTTGACAGACGGAGATCACAAGTAGGCAGAGAGGCAGGCAGAGAGAGAGGAGGAAGTAGGCTCCCTGCTGAGCAGAGAGCCCGATGCGGGGCTTGATCTCAGCACCCTGGGACCATGACCTGAGCTGAAGACAGAGGCTTTAACCCACTGATCCACCCAGGCACCCCTGTAAATAAGCTTTTAAATGGTTTGTATAATAAGATATTACTAGTACTCATTTCTGGGGTATTTAGGATGATTTGATAGTTATCTAGGATGAGATGAGCCAAGGGTCCTCCTGCTCCGTCATCTTCTCTTCCCCTCTTTAATAGTACTCATGTTAGAAAAAAATCATAATTTCTGGATCTACTATAATGGAATGTATAGGACCTAGAGATTGGATTTTCCATGGTTTCAAGATCCTAGATATTTGATGTTGTAATACTTAGGACAGCCTGGATTAAGCTAAAATAACAAATGACCCTAAAATCTCAGTGGCTTGAAATGACTAACACTACATATTCATTGAAAAAAGGTCACAGGAGAAGGGAGGGAAAATTGAATGGGAAGAAATCAGAGAGGGAGACAAACCAAGAGAGACTCTTGACTCTGGGAAATAAACTGAGGATTGCAGAAGGAAAGGTGGTTTGGGGGAAAGGGTTAATGGGGAATGGGCGTTAAGGAGGCCACAGTGATGTGATGAGCACTGGGTATTATACACAACTAATGAATCAGTGAACACTACATCAAAAACTAATGATATACTATATGTTGGCTAATTGAATTTAAATAAAAAAAGAAAAGAAAAGAAAAGAAAAAGTTCACTCTAGCACCAGCCCATAATATCTTTATTTCATTATGACCCAAGCTGATAAGAACCATTATCCCGAACAATTCTTGTCCTAAGGCGGAGGGAGAAGAGACCCTGTTAAAGTCCGAGCTGGTCTTGAAAGCATCCAACAAGAAGTGACACATAACACTACGCATACCTTGCACTGGGCAAAGCAAGTTCCCTGAGAACAGCAGGAGACACATGGGCTGCCACCAAGTCCGATGTACAGCACCAACCCACATGCAAAAGCAATCTTGACATTTGAGGCTTCTTGAAAATTCATTCATATTTTGTATGTGAATGGAGTCTTCAAATTAAGGTCCCTAATTGGCTGCTTTGCCAGACAGACAGATCTACTATTAAATAGAAATGTATCTTTAAAATTGATTTAAAGTTGTAAAACTAACTACTCTTCTACCCCCGCCCCTTTGTCAATGCTCATAAAACAGCTGGGCATGAGGGCACAGTGCTAGATGCTTTCAAATACATTATCTCATTTAATTTGCAGGACTGTGTGATATACAGCAGATAAAAAGCTTAGGTGCCTGTCTGAGATAGAAAGTGTAGTAGGATTTTTTTTTTTAGATTTAAAAAAAAAAATTTACTTATTTGACAGAGAGAGAGATCACAAGTAGGCAGAGGCAGGCAGAGAGATCGGGGGAAGCGGGTTTCCGGCTGAGCAGAGAGCCCCACGTGGGGCTTGATCCCAGGACCCTGAGATCATGACCTGCGCCAAAGGCAGAAGCTTAACTCACTGAGCCACCCAGGTGCCCCAGTAGGATAGTTTTTAAGGGACCTACGGTACCATATAGTTGATGTTGTCATGAAATTTTGAGGGGATTTGAAAATGTCATCTTCACAAGTGAATGTTTTAATGAATCATTTCTTAAAAATCAGTTTTGTTTCTCTATAATTGTATCTCTGAAGATTAAGTTCATTAAGGTCTATTTTATGACTGAGAAGTGTGTAAAAAATAGGAATGCCATTTCCCAAGTAGAATTTCATGGTTTACGATTTTCTTTGAGCCATCCATATAAGGCTTTCTTTTTCTCCTTAATAATGCAATGTGTAGGAATTCTAGGAAACCATCCCTTCCTAAAACCCCTCCCTCTCGTTTCCCATGTATTGAAGCTGTAATTATAAATCTACATCAGTTACGTTGTTGCGAAACATTTAATAGCCACTACTTTGCCACACTGATCTATTTAAAATTCCCCAGGAAGGGTTTAAATAAATATCTCTTACCTATTGGCCTCATAGAGCTTGACTTTTCTTACGTTCTCTAAACTTCTCTCCCATGACTCATGTCCTGGTGAAAGTTCCCATCATTACTAATGCAGTCTCATTTCCTCTTTACTGAAATATCTTTCCCGTGTCCAAGTACAACCTGTGGTTCTTCCAAGGGATGTTCTTTTTCATTACGTGTATTGTTATTCGTGTCCGTGTGTATGTGTGTCTCTACATCTATATGAGGAAATGCATGCACATAAACATATACCATGTATCTATTCATATGTATTTGAACGGATCTTATGTCCCCCAAGAGTTTCATTTGTTAATTTCTCCAGTCACTCACTTCCCAACTTTATTCATTCAGTTAAAAATATTACTTCAACATCTGCACTATCCCAGGTGCTATCCTCAGCCCTGGGAATAGAGCAGCGTCAAACTGACAAGAACTTGACCTTGCAGAGTTTTCTGTCGATGGCAGAGTTTTTAGGTTACTAAGGGCTCTGTTACTCTCCACAGTATCATTTATAAATCCTCTGGCTTAGGGAAGAACATGTAATGTCCAGGGAATGAAATAATATTTTTTTTCATGTATACATGAAAGTAAGATATTTTTGATGTTGAAAGCCTGACCAACTAAAGAGAGTAACTCATCGCACATAGATGACTTACTACTATTGCACTATTTAATACCGTGCTCCTCATAGATGGGTGTCTACAGGCGCTTTCAATTCCTTTGTGTACTGTGTGCTATCTCTGCCCTCAGCCCAGGGATGCCAATCACCTCCCATCGCCCTGTTCGGCCTCTCTGATAGATTTTATATGCACAAAAGCTGTTTACTCTGAGCTCTTTGCTCCAGCAAAGGATTGCTGCTGAGAATAAAGGCTTGCCTAACCCCAGTGGTCTCTTTACATTGTTCACAGTGGATTGCCATGTGTTCCTGATGTCTTAACCGCCTTAATGCCTCCTCTGAACATTATTTTAATGGACTCTCTTTAGGTTGGTACACTTTAATGCACACAGTATATTAAAGGCCTGCAGAGAACCGCAGAAGAAAACACTTTGTTCTGTCTAGAACTCAAAGCGACACCTAAACTTTTTTTTTCTTTTTTTTTTTTTGCTGGCTACAGAATGAATGCTGCCTGAATGAGTAATGATTAGAAAGCGTTTGGAACTGTATTACCATAGGTGACAGCTCTGCGGAGATAGGCAGGTAATGTTAAGAGGCAAGGATAAGAGGCTATGACATTATGTCTGGAGGGTTAAGGACTCACAGTCAAAGCTTGAACTGCTATTACTGGATCAATACTTCTCAGTTCAACACTTATCTTGACTACTGGTTAGAGGCTTTTGTAGATATGAACACTGAGAGAGCAAAATAAAACTGAAAAAAAAAAATGATTGTTGCTGTTCACTTACAT